>NW_015558605.1:110867-115097 GCF_001515605.1 Sinocyclocheilus anshuiensis | reverse complement strand
CAATCTGTACAAAAAGTAAAGAAAGGGGAGAAAAGCAATACTCAGGTACCTTGTCGGAGTCGCGCAGGCAGAGTCGATGGTCTTTACACTTGTTGGTCTTCACACGAGGGCTGCCGTGGTGTACTGAGCAAATATATACTCCCCTGTAATTGAATGCAGCTGGCCATGCCTTACTACTTATTATATAGCACGCCTTTACCACGGTAAACACAGTAAACAAAATGTGTGCTAGCAAAATGTGTGCTAGCAATGACAACCACGCTAAAATCTAATGAGAAAAGATACAAAACACTTGCAGACTGCTGTCCTCTTCTGCTGCTCAACTGCTTCTACTAACAAGTACTTGCAAACAAGGTAAATTATACCTGGCTTTGGCCACGCCTTACTACATATTAAACTGAAACTGCAAAGCCATGCGATACGCACGAGAACAAATATGACTTGAGCAGGTGTTTACCATGGTAAACACAGTAAACAAAACAATGTGTCCTAGCAACGACAACCACGCTAAAATCTAATGAGAAAAGATACAAAACACTTACAGACTGCTGTCCTCTTCTGCTGCTCGACTGCTTCTACTAACAAGTACTTGCAAACAAGGTAAATTATACCTGGCTTTGGCCACGCCTTTCTACTTATTAAACCGAAACTGCAAAGCCACGCGATACGCACGAGAACAAACGCGACTTGAGCACGCGTTTACCACGGTACACAGAACAATGTGTCCTAGCAACGACAACCGTGCTAAAATCTAATGAGAAAAGATACAAAACACTTACAGACTGCTGTCCTCTTCTGCTGCACGACTGCTTCTACTAAATATAAGTAAAATATAAGTAAAAATAAATGACTCATCAGAATGAGATTCTCCTCTGGATTAAGCCACGTCGCATTCTTTTTCTGAGATAAATTCAAGGCTTATTCCTCACAGCGCGTCTTCTTCCAAAAACGAAAAGTAGCCGAGATGAAATTGATGAATCTTTCTTTGTTTACAGAGGTGATGTGGGCGTTTACATATTTGCACGTCTCAAGCATGGTTTGGCGTGGACTATTATCTTATAGCGCGCGATGTGCGTGATCACATTATGGATGAGCACAGACGGGAAAGACTACCTCACATTGGTTTCATACGGATTATTTTATCAGAGAATATTTGTTTTCAACATGACTTCATTTAAAAATAGACACTTCAAGCTTTCTTTAGATATATGTCTCATTTCATTTTCATTCATTTTAGTGACTCGTTTCAGGAATATATTCAAAGACTGACAATGCAGAAAGCGCATCCTATTTGTTTTCTTTATTTTACAAAACCAAAAAAATAAAGATTTGTTGATATTGGGAGTGTATACAAATATGTAATTTGTAATTTTTCAGTCAATATTAAATCAATGAAAGAACTATGAGTTTCTCTTTGTAGTGTATAGGTTATATTTTATATTACTTTCAAGTTACTTTACTTATCAAGTAATTCATAATCTGATTACTTTTTAAATGCAGTAATCAGTAATGTAATCCAATTACAATTTTAAAGAATTAGTGATTTGTAGTAATTACTTTTTTTTTAGTAACTTACCCAACACTGCAAATGACACATTTTACAAATATACACTATTAAATGGATAGTTCACCCAAAAAATAAAAATTCTGTCATTAATTACTCACCCTCATGTCGTTCCAAACCCCGTAAGACCTCCGTTCATCTTCGGGAACACAAATTAATATATTTTTGATGAGTTCTGAGAGCTCTCTGACCCTCCCATAGACAGCAAGGATCCTAACACGATCAAGCCTCAGAAATGTAGCAAGGAGATCTGTAAAATAATCCATGTGACATCATGGGTTCAACCATAATTTTATGAAGCTACGAGATTACTTTTTGTGCGCAAAGAAAAAAAACCCCGACTTTATTTAACTATTTGTCTCCTCCACGTCACCCTGACGCCATTTTGGAGAGTATCACATATTGTTTTACCGATGTCCTTGTTATGTTTCTGGACCTTGATCGTGTAAATTACATTGCTGTCTATGGATTCCATCAAAAATATCTTAATTTGTGTTCCGAAGATGAACGAAGGTATTACGGGTTTGGATCAACATGAGGGTGAGTAATTAATGACAGAATTTTCATTTTTGGGCAAACTAACCCTTTATGTGGGCCATGGACAATTACTACATTAAAATACCCAAACCTTACATTAAGACTGATTATATTAGTGTTTGTGTTAGGCTGTGTCAGAATTTGATGCTGTTCCACTGAAACACCTCTGTTTTACATTAGAAATAAAGTCTGTCATATCAAACCTTTTCTCTGATTTCATGCTGGACTTATTTCTCAGTGATCTTTTCTTAATACATTAATAACCCTACAAGGTTGATGTACAAATCTACAGGTATCGATCATGCTAATGTTGATAGAACACAACTGCAATTACAAACAAATTTACCATTGCACAATTAATAACATCACAACATGTCTATTGACTGTTGAATATTTGCGTGTATTTGAGTTTTTGAGTAATTCTGTGGCCCTAATAAAAGTTCATTTTCATTGACAAACGTAGTTCATTGTATAACAGTAAAATAATGAGGCCTACAAGAGTTTGGCTATGGCACTAGAAAATGCATCCAACAAAAATATTAAACTGTCTTCCCATACAAAAATTAACCATGGTTTTATTATATTAAAAGTGGAGTAAAAAAAGTTTTTGGCGTATTGATTACCAGTTGTATAACCACAGTTTTACAACAAATACTATGGTTAAACTATGGTTAGTGTAGCAGAGCCATAGTTAATTTGTGGTTACCGTGGTTTAACTATAGTAACTTTTTTTGTTTTGTAGTAAAACCATGGTTAATTTGTTGTTTTTGGGAAAAATGGTTCTAAATTGTTACCAGGGGCGGAGCTACTGGTGGGCCTGACCCTGTCAGATCCATGAAAATACATTCTTTTTTTAACGTTTAATAATTCTTCAATAATTATTTTACATTTGAATTGTTTTCTAATGCATTAGAACTATCCTAATATTATTAAAAATGTGTTAATTCGTGTAGTCCGTTACGTTTCCACAGTAGTTATGCTCTTCTTCGCGGCAATATCTCTGTCTGTCTGGTCTGGATTGCAACTAGCAGCGCTCTTTTTATGTTTAGCCATAAAAATGGCTAAACAGCTATCGATGACAAAGTTTAAAAAAAATCATGTCTAGACAACGCTTTGCTGGCTGACGCTGAAAAAAACATGATCATGAGCCACCTGGGAATGAAGACGAGTCGAATGCTAATGACAGTATGCATGCTTCAGCCTACAATGATCTTCTCCCTCCAATGGCGTCAGAACCAGTAAATCTAAATCGTGGACCTCCAGATCTGTCTGCGATAGAGGAACCAGCCACTCAACCAATGCTGGGAAAATTTCTAATGACCGTAATTGATGGAAAGTCAAGCTCCTTCAATTCTAATTGGTACGAACCGTTTAAATGGATTGAATATAGCAAAACAAGAGATGCCATTTTCTGTAAAGCATGCAGACATTTTCCTGAGGTACATACAGAGTTTACTTTCACAATAGACGGTTATAAAAATTGGAAACGTCTCCGACAGGCCTGTAACAAACATAAGTCTAGTAAATCGCACGCACTTGCGCTTTCTAAAATTGATACATGCAGGAAAAGCCATGCAACGCATAGCCATGGGACTGTGTTAAATAAACTGCACGGCGATGCTGTTTCATTTGTAGAGCGAAACAGGTGTAAGGGAAACACCTGTTTCCCACCAGGAAACACCTGGAAACACCTGTCAATTTAGCTCAAAGGGAATCATTTATGATTTTATAGGGAATCTGGACAGAATCACTGTTTTACGGCTGATCACTGAGTTGGCCAGCGATTCATTGAAGAGCCGTATAACATCAACTCTGCAATGGATATTAAAATCCAAAATATAGTGAAAACACTATTAATTAGCACAGTAACAAGGTCGGCAGTTTAAGACATTAACTTGTAAGCACAAAACACAAGATACTTATCTTTTCAATATACATAAGGCTTTATTGCAGGGCTGTTCAAACTCGGTCCTGGAGGGCCGGTGTCCTGCAGAGTTTAGCTCCAACTTGCCTCAACACACCTGACTAGAAGTTTCTATGCCTAGTAAGAGCTTGATTAACTGGTTCAGGTGTGTTTAATTAGGGTTGGAGCTAAACTCTGCAGGACACCGGCCCTCCAGGACCGAGTT
>NW_015558605.1:96309-108073 GCF_001515605.1 Sinocyclocheilus anshuiensis | reverse complement strand
CAAAAATCCAGTATCTCAAAATATTAGAATATTTACATTTGAGTTTCATTAAATGACCATCCCTACAACATAAATTTCCGGGTATCTCTTGTTCTTTGAAACCACAATAATAAGGAAGACCTTACATTGAACTTACATTAACCTTAGCATAATAACAAATTCCACTGCATGCCACAATTCACAGTCTGATGTGGACAAACCCTATTATTATAAACTTTCCTCAATAAACATCTTTTCACAGGTGTAATATAAATACCACTTAAATAACGGGAAAAAACATAAATCTGAAAATATAAATATGTAACAAACAAAATATGTGTCACTGAACACCCCGGTATACTTCAGACGAAGTTCGTTTTTGTTCTTCGTTTGGGGGCAAAAAGAAGTTTGAAAAGGCTGAGTGACAGAATACTGTTTTTGAACATTCCAGCACCCGCACTGATGGAGGCGGGGTGTAAATTAACGTAAACGTGTCACGCCGCTCGCACAACAACAATGCAATGATGAAGTGTATCTAGGTATGAGATGGGGACCAATAGTCAGTATATTATAGGCAAAATAATAATGATAAGCAGCAGTTCAGAGTCAAGTATCATGTTTGCAATACAAAAGAACCATGCCATTTCCATAATCAGTCCTTTATGGAAAGTGTGAATGGCTCATAGTCTGCCAATTTTAGCAATATGTGAAAAATAAATATTGGAGTCATCACAACACAAACCTGTTTGTTACTTTATTTTATTATTGTTCATTTATTATTAAACTGGGTAAATTATTATACCTTTTCATATTTTGTGGTGTCATTATTTAATTTTGATAAAAACAAAGGTTTATTATTGTATGTTCTTTTGCTGTTTCATATATTGTATACCTTTTAAATTCACTTATTGAAAAACAGCAGTAGCAGTAGGGTATAACAACATTTATTGCAACTTCTTGCCGCCTTCTATATCTCCACTTTTTCCTTTCATTCTTTTCATGGCTTTGGAAAACTTGTCTCTGGTTTATGCAAAAAGTGACGTAGAGAAACATCTGAGTTGTCGACACCAAGCTTTGTTGCTATTTCTTTCTAGGAATTAAATGCCTTTCCCGAATCTTTAAAGTCTCTCCGCGAGTGATCGTTCAAGTGCGGATACATTTGTACCTACTCAGCTATTCAACAGTGTATTCATGTTGCTAATAACTTGTTGTTCTCCTGTCTGACCTCCGAGGAATGAGAAACGAACGAAACGAGGAGAAAAAAACGAACGAAACAAGGGAGAAAAAATCTCACGTCAAAGAAGGTGGAGTTCGAACTTCGTTTTGGCCTGATTTTGTTCGAAATTACATCATATCAATTCGTTCTTGGATTTCGTTTGAAGTATATCGGGGCCTTGAGACTCCCTCTGCAGGCATACTTTGTTCAGCTGCAAGACTCTCCATCTCTGCTGCAACTTTGTCCTTCATCTAGTCTACTCTCTCTGCTTGTATGTATGTAGTTTTAAACCGAGTGTTGAGAAGGGATGCCATGTCAAGCAGCTCCTGGCTGGATTGGTCTGCATATTTCTCATTCAGATAGTCAAGAATTCTCACCTTGATGTCCTTGCTGAGCTGGGCATCGTCATCCTGTGGCTTAAGAACCTGCTCATTGAAAAGATAAAGCAGAGGTTTCAAGTATGAAACACTCACATACTGTTCCCCAGACAAAGCATCTGTGAACTCCACAAGAGGGCTTAATGCTTTGTTCACAGACTCAAGAACATCCATGTCCTGCCATGTAAGAGCTAAATGTTTTTTGTCAGCTTGCAGGACTTGTGTTAGAGCATTCTCCTGCTCTATGACCCTTGCGATCATTTGTTGCCTGGAGGCCCATCTTGTTGGACTTTCAGTGATGAGTTTATGAGCAAGCAAGCCTAGCTGTGCCTGGGCGATGGACAGTTCACGCCGTCTCTTCCACTTATTTGAGAAGGCACTCACAACTCTTTTGCAGACCCCAAATGCACGATCAACCTGGGGCACCTTCACACCTCTCTCTGTTTAGAATAATTGGACAAGGGGTATGTATAAACATGCTGTAGTATTAGCTGAACATCAGACTTTTCGCAGACTTGACACTCTCCTCACAGTCCCCATGACTGAAGCGCTTCCTTTAAACTTTGCGCTATCATCTCTCCTTTGTGATCTTCAGGAAAGTAGGATGTCTGCAGACATCTATTGCAGTGTCCAGTCTTTAAAAAAATATTTACATGTATTTATTTATATTCATATAATTTAAATCATATATATAAATATTTAATATATAAACTTAAAATATTTTTCTTAAATATACTTGAATGTGTGTGTTTACATAAGCATAATAAATAAACACAGTATACACATATTATGTAAACAAAAACTTTTGTTTTGGATGCAATTAATCGCTTGACGGCACTAGTTTTGATCAAGTTTCGAAACCCCTTCTTTTCCATGGTGTAAACTGGTGCCATGTCTTTGCAGATATACACCGTAATGGCCTGCGTTACTACTTTCCATCTCTTTGAGCTTTTCTCATATGACATGCCTTTTGTAAAAGATTCGGCCAAACTGGTTTGAATCTGAGGTGATTGTGTTTTTTTTGCTTTTAGCACCGGAGGTCGATGGATGGCTTGTTGTGGAGCGCATCTTTTGGCTTTCACCATGTTCTTGTGCATGTTTAATTTTGAGGTGGTGAAACTAATTGCTTGTGCTACTGCTACTAGTGAGTACATTAGCATGACACAGTTTGCAAATCATGTTTCTCTGCTCTTTTCAGATTTTGCAAACCCAAACCATGTCCACACTACAGACGTTGTTACTTTTTTTGGGGGGGGGATATTATGTTTTTATTTCAACATTGACAACATAGAACAGTACGAAAAGACAACAAGAAAAAAAAAGAAAGAAAAAAATTATCGTTAAGTACATCAGTTCCTCCAGTTCTATACACATTTTTTATGATGTTATACATCTATTTCTAAGCCAGTGGGAATGAGCAATATGAAAATAATACAGACAGTAAAAGGGTCAAACCTTTAAGCTATTACCTTGGACATTTGTTAAATGTTTAAGAAAGGGTTCCCAGGTGGCCTCAAAGCCAGCAATGTTACCAGAAAGGTTGTGTCTGAGTCTCTCTAAATGCAGAGTGGCAGAAAGTTCAGACAATCAAGATTTAAAAAGTGGTTTTGATACCTTTTTCCATTGACAAAGGATGATTTTTTTTTAGCTACTACCATTCCATATTGGACAGCTTTTTTAATTTGATGGCCTAAGCCATGAAGGGAGTTAGACCAGCCAAAGACCGCAATTGCTGGCTCAGGGGAGAGGTCACAGGAATAAGCCACTGAGTAGAATCTGAACATTTCACTCCAAAACTCACAAAGTTTCGGGCACAACCAAAAAAGATGTCCCAGAGAGCCCTCTGCAGATCTGCATGTGTTAAGAGATGGAAGGGTAAAATTTATTAAGCCTAACCCTTGAGTTATGAAGCCAATGTATTACTTTATATTGAATTAGTTGGTGCCTTAGTTAATAGAACATATATTTATGGCCTTGATATACTCAAGCCAGTCCTCGTCGGCTATCTGAATGCCTAAATCCTTTTCCCAGGAATCTTTCCGATATAAGGTAGATATGCTGAGCTGACTGGTAAAGACACCCATAAAACGGGAAATCAAATTAAGGGCATTAGAGGAGGCAGAAAGCAATGTATATACTTCATTTTCATCTGTAAGCAGTTAAAAGTGTGAGATTGACGTGCAAACATAATTTCTCAGCTGAAGGTATCTAAAAAAATGCGTTGATGGAAGATCACATTTCTCTTTAAGCTGACAAAATGTGGCAAATTTACCATCCACGTAAAAGTCTCTCACGGTGACCATTCCTTTGCTTGACAAAACTGAAAATATGGAGTCTGTGAGTGATGGCTTAAAGGCATGATTGTGAGCGATAGGGGTGGACAGTGTGGTAGATGGCAATGCAAATGCTTTCCGTACCTGATACCATATTTTGAGAGCGCTACCAAGCACAATGTTTGTGTTGGCCACTTTTTTGAGTGGTACAGGCGCCGCAAAGAAGAGAGAGAGTAGTTTGTAACACTCTGTTCAATGGCGAGCCAAGATGGAATGTCATCTGCAGGCCCCAGAAGATGAGATTTTTTCCAGTATGATAAGGCTCTGCAGTTTGCAGCCCAATAATAATGCTGGAAGTTTGGCAAGCCTGATCCTCCCATCAACCTTGGTTTACAAACATGTAACTTAGAAATACGGTGTGCTCTGAAGCCCCACACAAATGGCAGGGCAATCGAATCCAAGGTTTAAAAAAAAAAAATTGGGCACGAAAATTGGCAGGTTTTGAAAAAGGTGAAGAAATCTGGGCAATGTCACCATCTTGATTGCGTTCGCGCGCCCTACCATAGACAGTGGGAAGGTCCTCCAGCTTTCAATATTACGTTTCAAATTCTCTAGCATAGTGAAGTAATTTAATTTATATATATCCTTTGCATTTTTTGGTAAAGTGACCCCCAAATATTTCAAACTGTCTGCTGCAATTTTAAAATGTAGGTTTTGTATGAAGCCAGGGTCAATTTAATTAGTAACAGGCATGAATTCACTCTTTTGCCAATTTACAGAGTATCCAGAGAACTTTCCAAAAGTCTCCAGTAAGTCTAATAGGGGTGGGATAGACCGTTCTGGGTCAACAAGGTAAAGAATAATGTTGTCGGCATAAAGAGATATATGGTGTTCTAAGTGGCCTATCTTAGGAAATGAAATAACTGGGTTATTTCTTATAGCAACCACAAGGGGCTCTATAACAATGGCAAAAAGCAAGGGTGAAAGCGGACACCCCTGCCTAGTGCTTCTATGTAATGTGAATTGTGATGATTTATCGAAATTAGTAAGCACTGAGGCCCTGGGTTTGGCATAAAGCATTTTCACCCATAGAGAGAATGATTCACCTTGATCAAATTCTTGGAGCACCGAAGTCATATAATTCCATTCAATTTGGTCGAATGACTTTTCGGCATCGACAGATAAGATGGTGACATTTAAATGAGAATCATACTTTGAATATAAAATGTTCATTAAGCGTCTCACATTAAAGAAGGAAAAGCGCCCTGGGATGAAACCGGTCTGATCGGAGTGAATAATTTTAGTTATACATTTATTTAGTCTATTCGCAAGGATTTTCATAAAAAATTTAAGATCTGAATTCAGAAGAGCTATGGGGCGGTATGATGCTGGATCCATTTCATCTTTCCCTTTTTTAAGAATGAAAGGAATGTTGGCATCATACATTGTGGAAATTTCCTAATTTTCAATAGAATGGTTAAATAATCTCAACATTAGGGGAGCGAGTTTGAGAGTATTTCTTATAAAATTCAATTCCGAAACGTCACGTCCGGGGGCCTTTCTGCTAGGGAACGATGTGATGTTATTAATCTTTGTTGATGTTAGTTCACAGTGCATTAACTAATGTTTACAAATACAACTTTTGATTTTAATAATGTATTAGTAAATGTTCAAATTAACATGATCAAAGATTAATAAATGCTTTAGAAGTATAGTTCATTATTAGTTCAAGTTCATATTCAAGTTTATTTGTAGAGCTTTTCACGATACAAATCATTGTAAAGCAACTTTACAGCAAATTAAGTTTCTACAATATTTAGTGGTAGCTTATCAGTGGTGACTGTCAGTTAATGTACATATGGCAGAAATCAATTAAAGACGCGTTCATGGTAACTAATGTAGATAGTACATTGGCCAATGGCCAAAACACTGTAACCTCATCCAGTCGATGCTCCTCCCGCAATCCCCATGACTGAAGTACTTCCTTTAATATATGAGTGGATATACTATCTAGCTTACATGTTGGTAAATGTTTTGATGTCTGTTTCTTTGTGCTATTTAACTGGGCTAACTTACATTTGTCTTTTTTCACCATAGACCTCATGCCGCTGAAAGAGGAGTGCATAGTACCAAATGAAACGGAAGAGAAAGAACAATACGAGACTCATCATGATTTTAAAACCGGAGAAGAATCTTTCAGTTGGCCACAGATTAAAGAGACTTTCTCACAGAAAACAGCCCATGAAACCGGAACTACAAGTTATTTCACCCCTTTTCACTGTGAAAAGGGTTTCAATGAACATGGAAACCTTAAAGTCCACATGAGAATTCACACTGGAGGTAAGACA
This sequence comes from Sinocyclocheilus anshuiensis, assembly GCF_001515605.1. Lineage (NCBI taxonomy): Eukaryota > Metazoa > Chordata > Actinopteri > Cypriniformes > Cyprinidae > Sinocyclocheilus > Sinocyclocheilus anshuiensis. The sequence continues at coordinate 101,880 of NW_015558605.1, read as the reverse complement.
TTCCCCTGCCAACAGTGTGGAAAAAGTTTCAATAGAAAAGGAGTCCTTAACAGGCACATGAGAGTTCACACTGGAGACAAGCCTCACACCTGCCCTCAATGTGGAAAGAGTTTCGATCAACATGGAAACCTTAAAGTGCACATGAGAGTTCACACTGGAGAGAAGCCTTACACCTGTCTTCAGTGTGGAAAGAGTTTTACTCAAAAAGTAAACCTTAAAGTCCACATGAGAATTCACCCAGGAGAGAGTTGTTTTATCTGCCAAAAGTGTGGAATAAGCTTCATTAATAAAGGATTTCTTAATAGACACATGAGAATTCACACTGAAGAAAAGTGTTACGTGTGCCATCAGTGTGGAAAAGGTTTCAACCAAAAAGGAGACCTTAACTGGCACATGAGAGTTCACACTGGAGACAAGCCTTACACCTGCCCTGAGTGTGGAAAGAGTTTCGCTCAATATGGATACCTTAAAGTGCACATGAGAATTCACACTGGAGAGAAGCCTTACACCTGCAAACAGTGTGGAGTCAGTTTCACTCATGAAGGAAGCCTTTACAGGCACATGAAAATTCACACTGGAAGGAAGTCTTTCACCTGCCAACAATGTGGAAAAATATTTAATAGAAAAGCAAACCTTAATTACCACATGAGAATTCACACTGGAGAGAAACCATACTCCTGTCTTCAGTGTGGAAAGAGTTTTACTCAAAAAGTAACCCTTAAAGTCCACATGAGAATTCACACTAGAGAGAGTCCTTTTATCTGCCAGCAGTGTGGAAGAAGCTTCATTCATAAAGGATTCCTTAACAGGCACATGAGAATTCACACTGGAGAAAAGTGTTACGTGTGCCATCAGTGTGGAAAAAGTTTCAACCGAAAAGAAAATCTTAACAGGCACATGAGAATTCACACAAGAGAAAAACTTTATACATGCCCTCAGTGTGGAAAGAGTTTCGATCTACATGGAAGGTTTGAAGCCCACATGAGAGTTCACACTGGAGAGAAGCCTTACACCTGCCAACAGTGTGGAAAAAGTTTTACTCAAAAATCACACCGTAACTGTCACATGAGAAAGTTACACGGCATATTTTCAACACAATCTTGATCAACACTTGAGGATTCTTTTGAGAGAACTGTTGTCATCAGTGTGGAAGGAGTTTCTCAGACAGTAATCATGTAATAACGTTATGATGTGTAGGAAGCTCAGAAGTGAAGACCAGGAGACTCTGGTGTATATTCAGCAGGATTCTATATTGAGAAGGTGCTGTGTGGCACAGTTGGGGTACTCAATCTTGGACTCAATTATTAACAACGGATTAAACATGGACTCAGACATTTTGGACTCAGGAATTTTACATGTATGGTCGAGTCCACATCATGTGTAACATTAAAGGGATATTTGACCCAAAAATTACTCACCCTCATGTTATTCCAAACCCCTAAGACCTTTGTTCATCTTAAGAAAACAAATTAAGATGTTTTTTATCAAATTCGAGAGCTTTCTGATCCTCCATAGACAGCAACAGAACAGAAATGTTCCCAGGCCCAGAAACGAAGTGAGGATGTTGGTAAAACAGTCCATGTGACATCAGTGGTTCAACCGTGATTTTACAAAGCTACGAGACTACTTTTAGTGTGCCAAGAAGACAAAAATAACGACTTTATTCAACACTTCTTCTCCTCCATACTCACCCCCGAGGCATCCTAGGTGTATATGACTTTCTTCTTTCAGACGAATCCAGTAGGAGTTATATTAAAAATTGTCTGATCTTTCAAGCTGTTTCATGGCACTCAGTGGGTGTCGCATGCTTCAGTCCAAAAGAAGTTAAATAAAAAGCGCCCATCCATACAAAAAAAAAGTGTCTCACACGGCTCCGGGGGATGAACAAAGGCCTCCTGTAGCGAATCGATGCGTTTTTGTAAGAAAAATATCCATATTCAAAACATAATAATCACTTTAATGTAGCTCGCGCCAGTACACGGAAGCAGCTCCGGGCGGATGACGCACGAGTTCAGAGACTCGGTGAGTCTCGTGAAAACCAACGTTTGTTAACAGGAGCAAAGGAAGCAAAGTTTCCTTACTTTAGCAAAGGAAAACCAGTCTCCTCTTGGCTTATATCGAAATCCTCGACATTCTTCTTTACAAATCCTCGTTTTGTACTTCTAATAAGTGACCGGTGTTTTGTTTTGATCTCTCCCCTGCGCTTCCACGTGTGTCACTTCTGAGTGGCGCATGCGCAACGCTGACCTCATACATCATCCGCCCGGAGCTGCTTCCGTGTAGGACTGTTGCCGCAAGCTAGATTAAAGTGATTATTACGTTTTGAATATGGATATTTTTCATTCAAAAACACATCGATTCGCTACAGGAGGCCTTTGTTCACCCCCCGGAGACGAGAGAAACACTTATTTAAATAGATGGTCGCTTTTTATTTAACTTCTTTTGGACTGATGCATGCAACAACCCGCTAAGTGGCATTAAACAGCTTGAAAGATCAAAGACCATTTTTAATATAACTCCGACTGGATTCGTCTGAAAGAAGAAAGTCATATACACCTAGGATGACTTGAGGGTGAGTAATTTGTGGGCGAATTTATTTTTGGGTGAACTAAGCCTTTAATTTTATGTATGTCTGGACTATGTTTGTATTTTCTGTACTGGAAGCTCCTAACACCAAGACAAATTCCTTGTGTATGTGTAAACACACTTGGCAATAACGCTCTTTCTGATTCTGAAATTATATCTATTTTCCCAAAAAAGCAGTTTATTCCATTTATGTTTCAACCCCAGTGTATTGAAAGAATCTACACATCAACATTATTAAAAATCATCACTGATTTCTGTAGTAACGGCTCCAAAATTACTGAATGTAATATCAGACTAACTGAAAAAGTTTTACAAATGAAGATATAAATTGTGTTTTTGTGAAGAATCATCTGACTGATGTACGTTACATGAAAGAAAACTGTACTGTGCAGTGGCGGCTCGGCAGGGGAGGCACAGACTCCCCAAAATTTTGAGGGGAAAATGGGAGGAGGATGATTTAATGTTAATAAAATTCACGATTAATTTCAGTTCATGTCTCAGAATGTGTATTTTTATATTAGCTACCTGGGGCAGTCGTGGCCTAATGGTTAGAGAGTCGGACTTGGTCATGGGTTCGAGTCTCGGTTGTAGGTGGGGGGAGTGAATGTACAGTGCTCTCTTCCACCTTCAATCAGTGGTGGCTCGTCGGGGGAGGCAGGGGAGGCACAGCTTCCCCATAATTTTGAGGGGAAAATGGGAGGAGGATGATTTAATGTTAATAAAATTCACGATTAATTTCAGTTCATGTCTCAGAATGTGTATATTTTTTTTTTGTTTGTAATTTCACAGCTGTAATACCATAACATGTTACTGAAGTTGGAAAGCACCGCTTTTCTATCGCAAATGTGCCGAATCTGCTGATGAAATTACAACCGCTAAGTGACAGAGAAGGGGAGGGGGAGGCCGGGGGAGAGCTGAGCTCTTGTGCCTCCGTTGGTAAAAAAAATTGGCCAATCAGCATCGAGTGTTCACTTTCAGCGCCGAGTAGTGTTGAGAAAAGAAACCTCGCAAGGGAGGCTAGCCTCCCTTCTGATATATCAACCAATCATCATAGAGGCGTAAATTACGTGATATTAGTTTGAACGTCTCCCACTGCGTACTTATGAGTAGCGATCGCCAACAGATTTACCAAGCTGTCATTCAAACAGTATGTAACAAATTAAAAATAAATGGAGAACACGCCTGGATATAGGCTACAACAGTCGGCTTAATTAAATGGCACAACAGGCAGCTCTCTTTTAACACAGACTTTTAAGAAGGGATGGATGTTTGCTTCAAGTGATAGGCCAGGTAAGTGAAATTATATTATCTTGCTGTATGCGTGTCGTCGTCTTTACGTTTTCTGACTAAAAGCAACCAAAACGCCATTTGAAAGTGGTTAAGCAAATAATAATAATGTTGATGATGATAATAATCTGCAGGGATCCCCAGACCAATACAATTAGTGTGCCTCCTCTTTTTTAAAACCCATATGCCGCCACTGGTACTGTGCATAGTCTTCTATAGAAAGTGTTTTAGGTATACATTACAAATGACCAGAGTTGGGTATAACGCATTGCACAGTATCTTGCTGTATTCTGCATTAACTGTATTCTAATTACTTTTCCTGGTAACGCAGTAATGCGCTACATTATAATTTGATTACAGTTACTAATGTCAATAAAATTGTTACTTATGTTAAATGCATTGTTAAAAAATATTAAGTAAAAATCATGTTTTGTGCGTCAGTATGCCCTTTAATAAATCTAATAAATGCAGATGAGTCCTACAACATTTAGATGCAATGAAAGGTTGCCTATCATATTTCAAAATGTTGCACGACATATTTTGTTTCACTATTAAAGGGATAGTCCACCCAAAAATGAAAATTCTGTCATTAATTACTCACCCTCACGTTGTTCCAAACCCGTAAGACCTTCGTTCATCTTCAGAATACACATTAAGATATTTTTGATGAGTTCTGACAGCTCTCTGACCCTCCCATAGACAGCAAGGATCCTTACACGATCAAGGCTCAGAAACGAAGCAAGAGTAAATTCTTTTACCGTATTATTTTACCGTAGCATCGGTAAAATAATCCACGTAACATCAAGGGTTCAACTGTAATTTTACGAAGCTACGAGAATACTTTTTGTGCGCAAAGAAAAAAAAACGACTTTATTCCACAATTCGTCTCCTCCGCGTCACCCTAGCGCCATTTTGGAGAGTATCACATACGTAAATGTGATACTCAACGCAACGTGTGCTGTTCTGTGTCAGCTGCGCCATGCGGATATGCTGTTTTTCGTTCAGATCAAAGCACAAACAATGTAGAAAACGTATCCGCGTGGCGCAGCTGCACAGAACAGCATATGCTGTTTACGTTCAGTGGATACTCTCCAAAATGGCGCCAGGCTGACGCAGAGGAGACGAATTGTTGAATAAAGTTTTTTTTTTTTCTTTGAGCACAAAACGTATTCTCGTAGCTTCGTAAAATTATGGTAGAACCCCTGATGTCACATGGATTATTTTACTGATCTCCTTGCCACGTTTCTTGACATTGATCGTGTAAATTACATTGCTGTCTATGGGAGGGTCAGAGAGCTCTCAGATTCCATCAAAAATATCTTAATTTGTGTTCCGAAGATGAACGAAGGTCTTACGGGTTTGGATCAACATGAGGGTGAGTAATTAATGACAGAATCTTCATTTTTGGGCGAACTAACCCTTTATGTGGGCCATGGACAATTACTACATTAAAATACCCAAACCTTACATTAAGACTGATTATATTAGTGTTTGTGTTAGGCTGTGTCAGAATTTGATGCTGTTCCACTGAAACACCTCTGTTTTACATTAGAAATAAAGTCTGTCATATCAAACCTTTTCTCTGATTTCATGCTGGACTTAAAGGCACAATATGTACGATTTTTTTTAAATGAAAATATCCAAAAACCACTAGAACAGTGTTATATATTTTGCTGACTTGTGTACTTACATTATCCA
>NW_015558605.1:63714-93013 GCF_001515605.1 Sinocyclocheilus anshuiensis | reverse complement strand
TGGATAATGTAAGTACACAAGTCAGCAAAATATATAACACTGTTCTAGTGGTTTTTGGATATTTTCATTTAAAAAAAATCGTACATATTGTGCCTTTAAGTCCAGCATGAAATCAGAGAAAAGGTTTGATATGACAGACTTTATTTCTAATGTAAAACAGAGGTGTTTCAGTGGAACAGCATCAAATTCTGACACAGCCTAACACAAACACTAATATAATCAGTCTTAATGTAAGGTTTGGGTATTTTAATGTAGTAATTGTCCATGGCCCACATAAAGGGTTAGTTCGCCCAAAAATGAAGATTCTGTCATTAATTACTCACCCTCACGTTGTTCCAAACCCGTAAGACCTTCGTTCATCTTCAGAATACACATTAAGATATTTGTGATGAGTTCTGACAGCTCTCTGACCCTCCCATAGACAGCAAGGATCCTTACACGATCAAGGCTCAGAAACGAAGCAAGAGTAAATTCTTTTACCGTATTATTTTACCGTAGCATCGGTAAAATAATCCACGTAACATCAAGGGTTCAACTGTAATTTTACGAAGCTACGAGAATACTTTTTGTGCGCAAAGAAAAAAAAACGACTTTATTCCACAATTCGTCTCCTCCGCGTCACCCTAGCGCCATTTTGGAGAGTATCACATACGTAAATGTGATACTCAACGCAACGTGTGCTGTTCTGTGTCAGCTGCGCCATGCGGATATGCTGTTTTTCGTTCAGATCAAAGCACAAACAATGTAGAAAACGTATCCGCGTGGCGCAGCTGCACAGAACAGCATATGCTGTTTACGTTCAGTGGATACTCTCCAAAATGGCGCCAGGCTGACGCAGAGGAGACGAATTGTTGAATAAAGTTTTTTTTTTTTCTTTGAGCACAAAACGTATTCTCGTAGCTTCGTAAAATTATGGTAGAACCCCTGATGTCACATGGATTATTTTACTGATCTCCTTGCCACGTTTCTTGACATTGATCGTGTAAATTACATTGCTGTCTATGGGAGGGTCAGAGAGCTCTCAGATTCCATCAAAAATATCTTAATTTGTGTTCCGAAGATGAACGAAGGTCTTACGGGTTTGGATCGGATTTCCACAAAAATATCTTAATTTGTGTTGCGAAGATGAACGAAGGTCTTACGGGTTTGGATCAACATGAGGGTGAGTAATTAATGACAGAATCTTCATTTTTGGGCGAACTAACCCTTTATGTGGGCCATGGACAATTACTACATTAAAATACCCAAACCTTACATTAAGACTGATTATATTAGTGTTTGTGTTAGGCTGTGTCAGAGAATTTGATGCTGTTCCACTGAAACACCCCTGTTTTACATTACAAATAACGTCTGTCATATCAAACCTTTTCTCTGATTTCATGCTGGACTTATTTCTCAGTGATCTTTTCTTAATACATTAATAACCCTACAAGGTTGATGTACAAATCTACAGGTATCGATCATGCTAATGTTGTTAGAAGACAACTGCAATTACAAACAAATTTATCATTGCACAATCAATTTTTACAATGAATAACATCACAACATGTCTATTGACTGTTGAATATTTGCTTGTATTTGAGTTTGAGTAATCTCTGTGGCCCTAATAAAAGTTCATTTTCATTGACAAACGTAGTTCATTGTATAACAGTAAAATAATGAGGCCTACAAGATTTTGGCTATGGCACTAGAAAATGCATCCAACAAAAATATTAAATTGCCTTCCCATACAAAAATTAACCATGGTTTAATTATATTAAAAGTGGAGTAAAAAAGTGTTTGTTTTTTGGCGTATTGATTACCAGTTGTATAACCACAGTTTTACTATAAATACCATGGTTAAACTATGGTTAGTGTAGCAGAACCATGGTTAATTTGTGGTCACCATGGTTTAACTATAGTAACCATGATTTGTTGTGGGTTTTTTTGGTTGTAAAACCATGGTTAATTTGTTGTTTTTGGGAAAAATGGTTCTAAATTGTTACCAGGGGCGGAGCTACTGGTGGGCCTGACCCTGTCAGATCCATGAAAATACATTCTTTTTTTAACGTTTAATAATTCTTCAATAATTATTTTACATTTGAATTGTTTTCTAATGCATTAGAACTATCCTAATATTATTAAAAATGTGTTAATTCGTGTAGTCCGTTACGTTTCCACAGTAGTTATGCTCTTCTTCGCGGCAATATCTCTGTCTGTCTGGTCTGGATTGCAACTAGCAGCGCTCTTTTTATGTTTAGCCATAAAAATGGCTAAACAGCTATCGATGACAAAGTTTTAAAAAAATCATGTCTAGACAACGCTTTGCTGGCTGACGCTGAAAAAAACATGATCATGAGCCACCTGGGAATGAAGACGAGTCGAATGCTAATGACAGTATGCATGCTTCAGCCTACAATGATCTTCTCCCTCCAATGGCGTCAGAACCAGTAAATCTAAATCGTGGACCTCCAGATCTGTCTGCGATAGAGGAACCAGCCACTCAACCAATGCTGGGAAAATTTCTAATGACCGTAATTGATGGAAAGTCAAGCTCCTTCAATTCTAATTGGTACGAACCGTTTAAATGGATTGAATATAGCAAAACAAGAGATGCCATTTTCTGTAAAGCATGCAGACATTTTCCTGAGGTACATACAGAGTTTACTTTCACAATAGACGGTTATAAAAATTGGAAACGTCTCCGACAGGCCTGTAACAAACATAAGTCTAGTAAATCGCACGCACTTGCGCTTTCTAAAATTGATACATGCAGGAAAAGCCATGCAACGCATAGCCATGGGACTGTGTTAAATAAACTGCACGGCGATGCTGTTTCATTTGTAGAGCGAAACAGGTGTAAGGGAAACACCTGTTTCCCACCAGGAAACACCTGGAAACACCTGTCAATTTAGCTCAAAGGGAATCATTTATGATTTTATAGGGAATCTGGACAGAATCACTGTTTTACGGCTGATCACTGAGTTGGCCAGCGATTCATTGAAGAGCCGTATAACATCAATGTGAAATCCCAAGTTTACAGCAATATGTGCAATTGCATAGACCTGAACAACCATCAATCGCATTGAGTTCCTCAATGAGGTTAAAATGTATGTTGAATGCACCAGTTCAGCTAGCATCTGGAGGTAATTGCGTCGCTTGTTTAGGGGGTTCCCTTTGTTGACGGTTGCAGAAAGGGGTTTCCCAAGGTTGCTGATTGGCTGGAAGTTCAGTAGTCGCTGAAGTGTTGTCTTGGGAAGCCAATGGTTGGGCGTTGGCTGAAAATGCGGAGTTGTGGGCTGATTGAAGTTTTGATGCGAGTGCAGTCGGAGTTGGACACGGCTTTGTGGCAAAACCTAACTCAGAACACGAAACTCTCAACGGAAAAGAAAAGAAACTGAAGTAAAAAGAAGTAACGAGACTAGATGGTTTTTCTTCTCATCGTGGCTAAGTAGCAGCAGGCGTGCAGGCTGAAGCACGCTGGAACAGTGCTCAAAGAACGCAAAAAGTGATGGCTAAAAGCATGACTAAAAGCAATGACTAAAAGCGATGACTAGAAGCATAATTTGATGGTGTCCTGAGTATTTAAACTCGGCTTTTGGACACCTCCCAAATGGTGTCTTGACCAATTAGACACTGTCTTTACTCGGGGTGTTGCGATGTTTCTCCTCCCAATACATAAATCAATATGTTATCTCATCAGTCACATGGTCCGAATTTTCCCGCTCTTGCAGAGTATAATTTTGGACATTATTTCTATAACAAGAATATGATACATTTGACAAAGTATTGATTGATAGAAACGTTTAAAGCATGAATTTTCAAACTCATACATACCCAAAATTAATATAATCCTATAAACTATTAACTAGTTATTGAAAATACGTACACAATGAGTGATTAGGACATGATAGTCAAATGCGTGGGTCCACATGCATAATATGGAGTTATGCATATAAATGATGAGTTGCTCATAAGTCCCTTTAAGATGATTTTAGGTGCGTATATACATGGAAAGGCAGTTTCTGTGCCATTCTGTTAAGTGAGAATGTTCTGTGAAGACCAAAGAGATTAAAAGGTCTCATAAGGAATCTCAGTCTGGTTCTTGTCCTCTCGGTGGGGGGAAGTCAATCCAAAATGCTCATGATTGTGATTACTATCATGGATTTACATGTGATGGTCATGCTGTGCATCTCTTTGACCATCAATCTTGATTACTTGCCGCAAAATTGACAATTTCCTTCCTGAGTTGGAATTATCAATACGTGTTCTTTTGTTTTAATGCTGTGAGCTGCTCAAAGCTGCTAGTTGGTGGACTTGTTTCAGACTTTCGGCGCCAGGGTATCGTGGACAGATTTATGACGTCTTGTTATCCTGGGCCTCTTTGTGGAATTTGGCTCTTTTGGTGGTGCTAACACCAATCTGATCGAATCTTAAATTGTCTGATTCGCTCTGATACCCTACACAGGCAACACGTTAAAGTTGTTTTGGACATCGTTATGCTGTGTGCCAAGCTGGACATTCCGCTCGGCGGTCACAGGGAAACAGAAGACACGCTTAATAAAGGGAATTTCTTGGAGCTATTTAAGTTCATATCAAAGTATGATCCAACAATTGAAAATAGACTAAAGGAACTTCCCCAAAATGTCAAGCTTATGAGCCACCAGGTTCAGGACGAGCTGCTTGAGGCGGCAGCCTCGCTGCTACTTCGTAAAATAAAGGCTGAGCTGCACGAACAACCCGCATATTTTGCCATAATTGCCGATGAGTATAAAGATCAATCAAAACGTGAACTTGTTGCTGTCTGCATCCGTTTCATTCATCGCGGGGTAATTAAAGAACGGGCAATAGGCTTTGTTGAAACAGCAGAAATGTCTGCTTTTGGAATTTCACAAAGGAAAATCCTTCTCTCTGCATCGGGATCTGCTTAGACGGTGCATCGGTCATGTCAGGACACAGCTTGAACACCCCCTCCTGTTCAAGTTCTCTTGAAAGAAACGTTTTCGAATAATGCACACTATTATTTCACTGGGGCTCAAAGGCACGCTCGGTTCATTGCACTGCAAAAGGAGATGCATCCAAACTGTCAATGTATGGAACTGGAAAGATCTTGTGAGACTAGATGGAGCTCAAAATCAGGATCCGTGCATAAGATATTACATTTGCTGGATGTAATACTGGAGGCACTGGCTGAATGTGCCGATTCAAGTGGTCAAACTAAAATAGATGAGTCATTATCACCATAGAGTGCCTTTCAACCCTCACAATTGTTACAACCCTTTGTTTTGTTTCGAAAGTGTTTGTGTCCAGGTACGATGTTGATTGGCTCCTGCAGGCTAATGATTGGCCCATCTGGATTGGTGCATTCAAAATTAGACACCGAACCCCCAACTGCTCCCCGGGCGCCACAGCATAAATGGTTGCCCACTGCTCCGGGTGTGTTCACGGTGTGTGTGTGTTCACTGCTGTGTGTGTGCACTTTGGATGGATAAATGCAGAGCACTAATTCCTAGTATGGGTCACCATACTTGGCCACATGCCACTTCACATTCTAAAACCAGCAATGGCCATTGCAGCATGCAGGCCCCGCCCCTTTGTGTACCCTCAGAAGAGCTCTGAGCATTCTAAACGGCTCCACAGGCAGAAACAGACCAAGGACAATCCTGAAGCACTGTTTGCTCACTATGACCACAGTTCAATGTCCAACCTGCTCTTTTACACTGAAAACAGCTCCTTATGGCATACTGCTTTCTGCCAACACTTCACCTTCACCACAAAAAGAGGCATCTGTAAAGGCCGAAAGATCCTGGTATTTGAAGATGCTGAAGGAAATGAGGAATCAAGAATTTTATTTCTGAACTTATACCACAACGGCACTGGGCTCGGCTCGGAGCCTGCCCTCCAAGCATTTACAGCTGACTTTATACAAATTAAACAGCAGGCACATCTTAATACAAGTTTCATGCAGGATCATAAAGATACAAATACAAACTCTTCTCCTGTAAAAGACATCCAAAAGAAGACAACAACTGCAACAGCCTTAATTCAATCTCCCATGTCAAAAATGAAAGAGAAATTTTCACTCCTGGAAATAGATATGGTGGAACTAAAAGAATTAATAATGTCCCAGCTAAAAGACAACAGCGACTTGGAGCAGCTTAAAAAGGACATGATGAATTTAAAACAAGAGACTGAATACCTGCAGAGAAACAAAGAACAGATGTCAAAGGAGCTTCACCAAGCTAGAGAAGAGCTGAAGGAATTCAAATCAACTTTCAGAAGACAGATAACAGAAATTAAAGCATTCTAAACAGCTCCACAGACAGAAGCAGATCAAGGACACTCCTGAAGCACTGTTTGCTGACTATGACCGCAGTTCAATGACCAACCTGCTCTTCTACACTGAAAGCAGCTCCTTATGGCATACTGCTTTCTGCCAACACTTCACCTTCACCACAAAAAGAGGCATCTGTAAAGGCAGACAGATCCTGGTATTTGAAGATGCTGAAGGAAATGAGGAATCAAGAATTTTATCTCTGAACTTATACCACAACGGCACTGTCATGATCCAAGGCTCGGAGCCTGCCCTCCAAGCATTTACAGTTGCCTTTATACAAATTAAACAGCAGGCACATCTTAATACAAGTTTCATGCAGGATCATAAAGATACAAATACAAACTCTTCTCCTGTAAAAGACATCCAAAAGAAGACAACAACTGCAACAGCCTTAATTCAATCTCCCATGTCAAAAATGAAAGAGAAATTTTCACTCCTGGAAATTGATATGGTGGAACTTAAAGAATTAATAATGTCCCAGCTAAAAGACAACAGCGACTTGGAGCAGCTTAAAAAGGACATGATGAATTTAAGACAAGAGACTGAATACCTGCAGAGAAACAAAGAGCAGATGTCAAAGGAGCTTCACCAAGCTAGAGAAGAGCTGAAGGAATTCAAATCAACTTTCAGAAGACAGATAACAGAAATTAAAACAGAAATGCAGGAAGAACTGTCTGTGTTGAAATCAGAACTTCGAAAGAAAGATGAACTTATGAAGAAGTTGTTCCTTCATCCAAAGGATCTCACGCTAAACACCTGACCTGTCTAGAGACCCCCACTGACAATCAGCAATCACCTGCAGAGGATGAGCCTCGCTCTTCATCAGATCCACAGACCAAAGCCCACCACACTGCTCCAGAAACAGAAGCTCTTATTCGCATCGACTCCAATGGAAAATATGTAAATGAGGAACGGTTATTTCCAAAAATTAAAGCACAGAAAATGTGGTGCCCGAATACCAGCAAGGCTCTTCAGATCTTATCTGATAAAAATCTGAAAGAAACTTACAAGCACATCATAATCCACACAGGGACCAAAGACTTGCGAGCAGCGAAGGGCAACGTGGCTCCTGTGCTCAGAGAGGTGGCCCTCAGAGCCTCAGAACGCTTCCCAGAAGCTAAAATAACTCTGTCCACGTTACTGCCACGGAGTGATGTGCCTCTTCACGTGATCCATGGAAACAATGCAGAACTCTCCAGAACCTGTGCACTCATTCCAAATGTTCACCTGGCTTACCATAAAGACATTCGGCCCCATCATATGTATGACTACATACACCTCAACAAGAAAGGAGTACAACTTTTCGCAAGAGTGCTCTACACAGCAAGAGCAGCTCCCAGCCACAAAGAAACATTCACCCTCCTCCAAGAAGCAGACAGGACTCGACCGCTGGAGCACCATCACAGAGCTACGCCGCAACAGCCACAAAACCCTGCAGCCGCAGAACTCAACCAGATAAGACACCTGCTCAACATCATCTGCTCCAAACTTGTCAAATAATGTACAAGAGCAACACCTACACACACACACTTAAAATGACTCTGTCAATATCAATGTGGAATATTCAAGGCTTGAATTCAACAGCCTTTGGACTAAAGAGTTCAAACACAGAATTTCAGAAGAGCATCAAAGAGATGGATATTATAATTCTACAGGAGACATGGAGCAGGGCAGACACCATCACCCGCTGCCCACCCAACTACAGAGAAATCATCCTACCATCACAAAAACTCAACACAGTCCGACAGGGAAGAGACTCAGGAGGACAAATCATCTGGTACAAATCACAATTCCACAACCACATCAACACAGTAAAGCAAGGCAAATACTACACCTGGCTTAAAATCCACAAGGAACTGCTCCCATCCAGAAAAGATATATTCCTGTGTGCCATATACATCCCGCCATCAGAGTCCCCCTACTACAGCGAAGACATGTTCTCCACATTAGAAGAAGAGACAAGCCACTTCCAGGCCCAGGGAAACGTGCTCATCTGCGGGGACCTGAACGCAAGAACAGGACTACAGCCGGACTTCACCGACGCACAGGGGAGCAAATATATCAACAACAAACTGACTGCTATTAATAACACATTCTCCCATATCCACAGAAATAACCAAGATCATATAGTAAATAAGAATGGAAAAGTCCTCCTGCAGCTCTGTCGAAGCCTGGGTCTCTGTATATCATCAACGGTAGGTTACGAGGAGACACTTTAGGGAGAATCATATTTTGCTCACCTCTTGGGAATAGCACAGTTGATTATATGATAACAGACATAGATCCTTCATCTCTCAGATCATTCACTGTCAGAGAACTAACCCCTCTGTCTGATCACAGTCAAATCACTGTGCATCTCAAAAAGACAGAAAATAGCATTAACACAAAGCCCAGTAAGCTGTACAACATCAGAAAGCCATACAGATGGGCTGAAAACAGCGCTGAAGAATATCAGAAAGCAATTAGCAGCCAAAAAATACAAGCGCTGATAGATAACTTTCTAAATAACACCTATGCTCACACTAACGAGGGTGTCAATCTTGAGAGAGAGAGTTCCATTGAGTAGCAGCAGCAACAAGATGAGCTCCTGATTATTTTACTTTTAATATTGTTTTAAAATAAGACAGACATTCAGTTCTGACAAATTTAAAACAAAAAGACTTCATACAACTTATATTACTCACAAGAATAGTTTAAATCAACCAAGAAAAACAGCAGAAGACCCAAAGGACCACACAACTGTCACAGAGAGAAGACCTCTCTTCAGACCGAGGCCTGTATTTATCCACGGACTAAAACCTCAGAGAAACAAAGGAGGATATCAAACATCAATCTTTACCGAATAAGGAAGAGTCCCAGAAAGTAAGGAAGGCACTTTTGAAACAATCAGCAATATTTACTTCAGGAAGAATATTTTGGATGTTTTTTCATACGGCAGTGTCAATGAAGATGGTCGTTTTGGTCTTGTTTTTACGGTCTATGCACTGGTTTTGATCAATATTTTAATATTGTGGATATTTTGATCAATATCTATACTGTATATAGTTCACAGAGGAACTCTCAAAAACAAACAAAGAGACAGTTTTTTTCAGTTGTTTGTTTACATTCGAACACCAGCGATGGCCGCTGCAGCATGCAAGCCCCGCCCCTTCGTGTACCCTCAGAAGAGCTCTGAGCATTCTAAACAGCTCCACAGACAGAAGCAGATCAAGGACACTCCTGAAGCACTGTTTGCTGACTATGACCGCAGTTCAATGACCAACCTGCTCTTCTACACTGAAAGCAGCTCCTTATGGCATACTGCTTTCTGCCAACACTTCACCTTCACCACAAAAAGAGGCATCTGTAAAGGCAGACAGATCCTGGTATTTGAAGATGCTGAAGGAAATGAGGAATCAAGAATTTTATCTCTGAACTTATACCACAACGGCACTGTCATGATCCAAGGCTCGGAGCCTGCCCTCCAAGCATTTACAGTTGCCTTTATACAAATTAAACAGCAGGCACATCTTAATACAAGTTTCATGCAGGATCATAAAGATACAAATACAAACTCTTCTCCTGTAAAAGACATCCAAAAGAAGACAACAACTGCAACAGCCTTAATTCAATCTCCCATGTCAAAAATGAAAGAGAAATTTTCACTCCTGGAAATTGATATGGTGGAACTTAAAGAATTAATAATGTCCCAGCTAAAAGACAACAGCGACTTGGAGCAGCTTAAAAAGGACATGATGAATTTAAGACAAGAGACTGAATACCTGCAGAGAAACAAAGAACAGATGTCAAAGGAGCTTCACCAAGCTAGAGAAGAGCTGAAGGAATTCAAATCAACTTTCAGAAGACAGATAACAGAAATTAAAACAGAAATGCAGGAAGAACTGTCTGTGTTGAAATCAGAACTTCGAAAGAAGGATGAACTTATAAATAATATGAAGGAACAACTTCTTCACGTTTCATCGTCCAAAGCATCTCACGCTAAACACCTGAGCTGTCTAGAGACCCCCACTGACAATCAGCAATCCCCTGCAGCGGATGAGCCTCGCTCTTCATCAGATCCACAGACCAAAGCCCACCGCACTGCTCCACACAACCCCACCCAAGCAGAAGCTCTTATTCTCATCGACTCCAACGGAAAATATATAAATGAGAAACTCTTGTTTCCAAAAATGAAAGCGCAGAAAATGTGGTGCCCAAATACCAGCAAGGCTCTTCAGATCTTATCTGATAAAAATCTGAATGAAACTTACAAGCACATCATAATCCACACAGGGACCAACGACTTACGAGCAGCGAAGGGTAACGTGGCTCCTGTGCTCAGAGAGGTGGCCCTCAGAGCCTCAGAACGCTTCCCAGAAGCTAAAATAACTCTGTCCACGTTACTGCCACGGAGTGATGTGCCTCTTCACGTGATCCATGGAAACAATGCAGAACTCTCCAGAAGCTGTGCACTCATTCCCCTGGCTTACCTGGCTTACCATAAAGACATTCGGCCCCATCATATGTATGACTACATACACCTCAACAAGCAACTTTTCGATCATCTGCTCCAAACTTGTCAAATAATGTACAAGAGTAATACCTACATACACTTTACTGTATCTTATCTATGAAATCGTTTAGAATTAGCTGTTGGAATATACAGGGTTTGCATTCTTCGTCTTTTGGGAACAAGACTGCAGACCAAGACTTAGTAATATAAAAGACATCGACACCATGTCTCATTAAATATAGCAATGTCTGAGTAATGAGACCTTGCACTGTCCAAGAGGATACAGAGAAATCACTGTGCCCTCATTAAAAAAAACCCTAAATAAAATGTGGTCGTAATTCAGGTGGCATACTTATATGGCACAAAGATCATCTAAAACACCTGATTAAAACGGTCAAAACTGACAATTCACTGATTTGGCTTGAAGTCAAATCTATCCTGCCACAGTGTAATCTTTACCTCTGTGCTGTTTATATTCCACCTCATGATTCTCCCTACTACCAAGAAGAGTGCTTTCTCCAGCTGCAAAGAGACATCCTACACTTCCAATCCAAAGGAAATACTCTCATATTGTCACGATGCACACACACGAGGAACGAGGAGACGCTGGAGAATACGTTTAACAGGACTTTATTACCACCAAGGAACCAAGGGAGACGAACACAGGAAGACGTTCACAGCGGACAGAGAACTTGGGACTGGGAACACTTTTTATACACACACACAGGAGGAGGAGATGACGAGACACACCTGGGAGCAATGAAACATCATGGGGAACACCTGGGACAAATTAAACATGGGAAAGGAACACCTGGGGAACAAGACACAGACAAAACATGGAACAGAGTCTGACACATATGTGGTGACCTAAATGCAAGAACTGGGAGAGAAATTGATTATGTAAATACCACAGATAATGGTCACATATTTGGGGACATCATGTCCCAGTCAACACCAGTCATTACTCCGAGAACCAGCTGTGACAATGTAATCAACATAAACGGGAAGCAGATATTAAAGCTTTGTAAAGTCTAGGGCTGTATATCATAAATGGCAGAACCAAGGGAGATTCCTTTGGTAGATTTACTTACTGCTCCAGATTAGGAGCCAGTGTGGTTGATTAATCAAATCTGGGTCAATGTCTGTAATTGAATAATGCCTTTACAGTTAGACCTCAACTTCCCATTTCTGGCCACTGCCAAACAGTACTTTACCTAAAACGGTCCTGTGACAGGGTCAGAACTCCTCCCCTCAAACATGAAAAACTGTTCCCCTTCAAATCAAACCCAGCTGGAACCAATCTAATGCTGAAAAACTCAAAGAAAACATGAGCAGCTCTGCAATACAAAAAATGCTAGACAACTTTATGTCCACAGATTTCACTCCAAATACTAATGGAATAAACTCAGCAACATCTAATCTTAATTATATATTTCAAACTTTGGCCACTATATCTAACATTAAACAACAAAACAAACATAATGTGCGGTCAAACTGGGGAATCTCAGAAGTGCGTTCTTCCAGCAGGGCCGTGGAGTGAGGCAGGGATGCAGTCTGAGCCCAACACTGTTTAACATCTACATCAACGAGCTGGCAGAAGCTCTGGACCGCTCCGGCAGCATCCCGGGCCTCGCTCTGCACGACTCTGAAGTCAAATGCCTGCTGTATGCAGACGACCTGGTGCTGATGTCCCCCACAGCCGAGGGTCTCCAGCACAGCCTGGCCCTGCTGGAACAGTACTGTGAGGAATGGGCACTGACGGTAAACCTGGACAAAACCAGAGTCATGGTGTTCCAGAAGAAGGCCAGGTCTCAGGGAAACAGATACCAGTTCAGTTACAGAGGAGAAGTCCTAGAGCACAGCACAAGCTACACTTACCTGGGCATCGAGATCTCAACATCAGGGGGCTTCAGTCTGGCTGTGAAGGCCTTGAATGAGAGGGCTTTTTATGCCATAAAATCACGCTTTGGCCAATTAAAATTACCAATTAAAACGTGGATCAAATTATATCACGCAATCATTAAACCAATTCTACTATACGGGAGTGAAATCTGGGGACCAGTATTAAAAGTTTGAAAATTGGGATAAAAGTTTAATAGAAAGAACACAACTGGAATTTGCAAAAAACATTCTAAGGGAAAACAGAGGCACTTCTAGCAATGCCTGCAGGGCTGAACTGGGCTTATACCCCTTACACATTGAAATACAAAAAAGAGCTGTTCAATTCTGGCATCACCTGAGTCAATCTGACACTCAATCTATTCAATATAAAGCCCTCCTCGCCAATGAACCCCCCACAGTGTCTCATCCTCTAAATGCACTCGTGCTTCAACTAATGAAGGAAACTCAAGCTGAGTCTGACTCCAATCACAACCCCAACATTCATAAAGACATTGACAAAAATCTGAAGAATAATTATGATGAAAAATTAAAAAACGAATTTGCTGTCTCATCCTCTAAATACACTCGTGCTTCAACTAATGAATGAATGAGTCCAACCACAACCCCAACATTCATAAAGTCATTGACAAAAATCTGAAGTATAATTATGATGAAAATGTTATTTGGCCCTAAATAGAACCACCAAATTGGCAAATTACTTATCAATCAAACAATTAAAAGAAAGACAAATCCTTTCAAAATATCGACTCCACGACTTAGAAATAGAGAAAGGAAGATATAAAAAATCCTGGATACTGAGAGAACAGCAACTATGCAAGCACTGTGACTTAAATCAAATAGAGGATGAGAAACACGTTCTTCTTGTCTGCCCCCAAATACACCACTACAAGGCAAATATTCTTTCCACAATCTGAAGTACTGAATTGTTAATTTTCTTCTCTGGATGACTCAGTGAAACTCCGCTATATACTCGGAGAGGATGAGATGTCAAACTAGCTGCTAAATATGTATACACCTTACACACCATACGAAATGGTTAATTCATTTGCTTTATTTGACAGTCTTCATTGTATATAATTGTAATTATTAATATTAGAAATGCTATCTGCTGTTGCTATTTTGTATTTATTCATTTATTTTCTCTTATTTATTATTAATTTTTTTGTCTCCTTTTTTACTTTGATGGTGTAATCATATTCTGTATTGTATACATCTGAAATGCTCTGGCAATACTGTAACACAAATGTCATGCCAATAAAGCACCTTGAAAGGGTCTGTTAACTCTGCTTATAGAAAATGAAGAGCAAGGAATTCGCATCAGGTGTGTTTTGCGTTTTTAATATTTTTAAAAAGTAATTTATGAAGCCACTTTAATCTGTATCGCATAAAAACTTCCTCAAAACTATCAATTTAAACAAAATTTACCGTCAACTACAGATGTTGCATCCATCGATTCCGCCATGTTTCTCTTTGACACGCCCCCAACTCGGAAACTCTGGGCTTAAAGAAAATGTAGAGTTTCCCACTCGTAATAACGACTTTGTGGTGCGTTCATGTGCGTTCAACTCGTAAATACGATCTATCCGACATGACTTGAACGCACCATTAGTTGAACTTTGATTGTTAAGAGTGAGCATTGTTTGATCTTTGAAAGAGATACGAATTTTGTAAGTAGAAACTGTTTGGTATTTTGACCCCATTGCTTGTTATGACGCGGATTTGGATTCTCCTTTTAACTCTGTTTGCCTGATCTTGTAAATAGTTTGTATATCATTGTAAATATAGAGGGTTGGGAGAAAGTAAGGAGTTTGACGCCATTTTGTTTATTGTAACCTTTTTGAGCTCTGTTTTTGGTTAGGGAGTTAGGTTAATATATTGTACTTTTATTTTATTTTATTTTGGTTAGGGTTTAGGAAAGAGGTCTTAAAATAAGGAAGTTGTTTATTATTTTGGCCTGGTCAACTCCTGAAGGAAATTCCCTATTTATTTATTTTGATGGTTGTATTTTTGTTTGGTTTCATTAAGAACCTGCTCATTGAAAAGATGAAGCACAGGTTTCAAGTATGAAACACTCACATACTGTTCCCCAGACAAGGCATCTGTGAACTAGAGGTCTTCACGAGTCCAAAAATTCTAACCCGAAG
The DNA here is from genome assembly GCF_001515605.1 of Sinocyclocheilus anshuiensis. Classification (NCBI taxonomy): domain Eukaryota; kingdom Metazoa; phylum Chordata; class Actinopteri; order Cypriniformes; family Cyprinidae; genus Sinocyclocheilus; species Sinocyclocheilus anshuiensis. The sequence continues at coordinate 78,159 of NW_015558605.1, read as the reverse complement.
AGACCCATAAATGTGCTGCACGGAACCGACCCGGACCCGTATTTTATTTGAAAGTGGGACCCGAACCCTGACATTTGTGCTTTTTTCATTTGCTTATAAACATATAAATGGCTAAAGTCTAATAACACTGTAATCAGCACAAACTGTGCTACAATAATATGCGAGCAGCATGTGTATGTACACGATTGTGTTTTTGAGAAAGCAACGCGATTGCCGCCGGTTGTTTATTATGTCAGCAGGTTGAAGCGACCCCAATAACGTGATATTTAGGCCCTGGAATGTGAATTGTACCAGGAGAACCCCACCAAAAAAACGTGTATTTTACTCCCCGAATGCGATTTTTACTGGGGGACCCCCTCGAAAGCAATTGGGCTATTTTCAGGCTAGTTTTGAGTAGTAATTGGGCGGGTTTTGTAGCGAAAACCTGGCAACCCTGCACCAGACAGAGCTGTCGGCGATTCTTCCTATTGTAAAGTCATGCAGTGTGTAACCTCCTGTCGTCGTTCCATCGTGCAATGTGAACACAGCAGCAACTGAATGCTACCCCAGATAGTCGTTCAGTGTGAAACCAACAGTGATGCGGACGTCTTTGAAAATCGTGCAGTGTGAACTCGGCATTATGTGTGGTTAGTAAAACACATACAATACTTTTGAACTGGATCTGGTAGCCTAGAGTTTTTGCTTCAAAATAATGTGAAAATTATCCTGTTCACTCATTCACAGAAAACAATATATTCATTTCAATTTTCTAAGTCACTTTTTGTCTAGAAAGCCTGTATGCGAGGAGGCGTGAATGATCATGAATAATAGTGTGATTCACACCTGAGAAGACAAAGGCCCGCATAATGAGCTGCATAATGAGCCTTTCAGTCAGGTGTGTGACTGAGAGGGAAGAGTTACAAGAAAGAATGTGAGGACAAAAGAAATTTATATATTTTTTGTAGTTTATTTAAAATATGTTCAACTATCACACAAAATAACTTGAGATTCACTTGTAAGTGCAGTTAAACCGTTTATTAGGAACAAATGAACAACACAAGAGTCGAGACGTTGTGGGTGCAATATCCAAAACAGTGGCAGGCAACTTGAACGCAGGAAAACTGGATACAGCAGAAACTGCACGAGAAAACAAATGGACATGAGCAACACAATGATCGGACAAAGACTGAGCAAACATGGTGACAGTATATATATATATATATACACTACCAGTCAGTTTTAAACGGTAAGATTTGTAATTTTTAAAGAAGTCTCTTCTGCTCACCAAACCTGCATTTATTTGATCCAAAGTACAGCAAAGACAGCAACATTTTGAAATATTTTTACTATTCAAAATAACGGTTTTCTCTTTAAATATATTTTAAAATATAATTTATTCCTGTGATCAAAGCTGAATTTTTAACATCATTACTCTTCAGTCTTCAGTGTCACATGATCCTTCAGAAATCATTCTAATATTCTGATTTGCTGCTGAAAAACATTTATTATTATTATTATTATTATTAAAAACAGCTGAGTATAATTTTTTCAGTTTTTTTATGAATAGTACGTTCAGAAGAACAGCATTTATCTGAAATAGAAATCTTTTGTAACTTTGTAAATGTTTTTATCTTCACTTTTGATCCATTTAAAGCATCCTTGTTAAATAAAAGTATTAATTTCTATAACCCAGTTTTTACCATACTTTCAAAACAAAAATTAAAATAGGCAAATAAAAATATGCAATATGAAAATAATTGAAGACAAAATGTGTTTTACTAAGAAAAGACAAGATTTGTTTTTTAAAAAGCTTTTTTCCAAAAGGGGGAAAAAGGGGGGTCTTATAATCAGGGTCGTCTTATATTCGGGCCAATACGGTATGTTCATTGCTTCAGTATAGTATATTGCAAAATTCATATAGATATCTAACATTTTTACAGTGAGAAGAATGTGATTTATCATGCAGCGGCACAGATAAACACCACAAAGACATTTGAAATCTATGTGTCACGAGACTACATGGTTGAGAGGTCTGAAGTTGTGGGAACAAAACAAAACAAAAAAAGGCAGGAAGCCCCTTCAATCCCTTGAAAATCACATTCCTCAGAGAACCAGGAGTTGACACAGGACACCATGTCTACTTTGAAGTTTGCTTCAATCAAGCATTTAGTAGATGTGTACAGTATATCTGTGGCCCTTCCCTCATTTTAGAAATCTATACTTCACTGGTTCGACCAATAACCTATGGGTTAGGTGTAGGGATGCATTGCATTGTATGTTTAAACTTTTTTTTTTTTTAATTTAGGAAATTGTCCATTTTGAAAAATAAAAAGTTGAATGATGTGACTGTGTCAATGTTTCAAGAAAAGTGGTAAAACTAATACAATACAAATAATGTACAGGCTATGTCTCTTTTGATTAATCTCTTTTCTTAAATATTGTTTAAAGGCTTAAATAAGAAGTTTATCATTTTACAAAACTTTTTGTTTTTGTGAAAATCTGTATCTGAAAAATCATGCTTTTTACAGTAATTTTACAGTTTAATGTTACCATAGACATTGCCCTACCCCACTCATATGGCATAAATTTGATCTGTGCAGTAGGGCTGTCAAAATGGCTGAAAAACGAAAAAATTCGAATTTAAAATGCATAATTTCAGTTAGGGTAAAGAAAAGCTTTTGGCTTCTCTCCTGAGGCCACAAGAGGGCGCATCGAGCATACGATAACATGACTATCCGTGAAAGAAAGTGCATGTTTAAAATAATGTTTATAAACCAATTATAATTAATTAAGTTGCTTAAACAACTATAAACAAAACAGCATCATGTATGTATGCATAGTTTAATACAAAGGGCCGAAAGCCAATCACAGAAGAGTAAATTTTTCATTTAAAAACACGAGATGCAGTGGGATGGGCAAAAACCCGCCATAAAGTCTCGAGATATGTTTTTTTAAAAGTTGAACTTGCATTCATTTTACATGGCTTTCTAAACATGCGGCTCTTTTGTGTGAGACGCGAGTGCAACGGTGATAGATGTCCCTCTAGAAAATGCGTGAAATATGCATTCTGTGTGAACGGCTTGGTTTCAGTTTTGACGTAAACAAGATCTTCTCCGCATTGATGTTCTCTTTTCCTGCAATATTTGTAATTAACAATGCAGCAGTGCCGCATCTAGTGGCTTCAACTGGATAGGTTAACAAAAACATTATAATGCAACGACACTTACATCGTCATCGCATCTCGTGCGCCGCTGATAAGGCTGCCTCCTTAACGCACACCTAAAATTCGAATGCAACGTTTTTGCATTCAAATGTGGATTTTTATTTACAATTCGACGAATATTCGAAATGTGAATTTTTTTTTGATAGTCCTACTGTGCAGATCTCAAAAAGGTCTTAACAAGTCTTTAAATTTGATTAAAAAAATTCTGCAGATACCGTCATTAACCCGAACATGCTACTCCAACAAATTAACATGAACAAATTAGTGCTCTATAGAGATTCTGAAGGTTTTTAATGTTTTTTAAAAGAAGTTTATGCTCATCAAGGTTGCATTTATTTGATCAAAAATACAGAAAAAAAAACCCAGTAATATTTTGAAATATTATTACAGTTTAAAATAACTTATCTAATTTAATATACTTTAAAATATAATTTATTCCTGTGAAGCAAAGCTGAATTTTCAGCCTCATTACTCCGGTCTTCAGTGTCACATGATCCTTCAGAAATCATTCTAATATGCTGATTTATCATAATGTTGGAAACAGTTTTTGCTGCTTATATTTTTGGAACCTGTGATACTTTTTTTTTCAGAATTCTTTGATGAATAAAAAGTTAAAAAAAAGAAAGAAAAAAGAAGAGCATTTATTTATAATATAAATCTTTTGTAATAATATGCACTACCATTCAAAAATTTGGGTCAGTATTTTTTTTCTTTTTCATAAAATAAATTATTTTTATTCAGCTAGGATGTTAAATTGGTTAAAAAGTGTCAGTAAAGACGTATACTGTTACAAAAGTATTTTCATAACCATCATTGTAATAAATCTTAAGAATACTGAACTGAAAAACTGCAACATGGATAGCGGTAACTTCTTTTGCTCTGAAAGCTAAATAAAATAAGCTGTCATCAACTCAATCGCACAGTGCAACTGGAGGGAGCAAAATGGACTTGTTTGTGTTGAGCTATCAGTAGTAGTGCAAATAGATTGTTGGAACTGCATGTTTCTGTTGATTAACACAAGTTAATTCTCACACTTTAATAGTAATTTGTAGCCAAAACTCGTGACTAAAAAATTTACAGATTTGGCCCACATTCAGATGACGTTGCGCATGCGCCGCTCAGAAGTGACGAACGCGGAAGCGCAGAGGAGAGATCAAAACAAAACAACGGTCACTAATTAGAAGTACAAAACGAGGATTTGTAAAGAAGAATGTCGGAGGATTTCGATATAAGCCAAGAGGAGACTGGTTTTCCTTTGCTAAAGTAAGGAAACTTTGCTTCCTTTGCTCCTGTTAACAAACGTTGGTTTTCACGACGTTGGTTTTCAACTCGTATGTCATCCGCCCGGAGCTGCTTCCGTGTAGGACTGTTGGCACAAGCTACATTAAAGTGATTATTATATTTTAAATATGGTTATTTTTCTTACAAAAACGCATCGATTCGCTACAGGAGGCTTTTGTTCACCCCCCGGAGCCTTTTTATTATGGATGGATGTGCTTTATTTCACTTCTTTTGGACTGATGCATGCAACACCCGCTGAGTGCCATTAAACAGCTTGAAAGATCAAAGACCATTTTTAATATAACTCCGATTGGATTCATCTGAAAGAAGAAAGTCGTATACACCTAGGATGGCTTGAGGCGGGTGAGTAAATAATGGGCTAATTTTCATTTTTGGGTGAACTATCCCTTTAATTTTACACAGATATGTATCTTCTGGTGCCATTTTAAATTGCTGAGCCATTTGAAACTCTTTCCACTCACAGAACAAGAACAGGGTCTCACTTCTGCATGACTTTTCAGGTAAATGCAATGGCAAAATACATTTTACTATTACACTGATCACAATTAAATGTCCCTTCTCCAGAGTAAATGTGCAGGTGATTCTGAAAAATGCTCCTTTTTCTAAACCTCTTAGCACAATCAGAACTCTGCAATTTAGCTCTGCTGTGAAGTTCTTTTCACACATAAAAGGTTTCTTTCTGATGTGAGAAGTCGTGTGTTTTTTAAGGTTTCCTTTTTGGTTGAAACTCTGTCTACACTGTTGGCAGACAAAAGAGCTCTGGTGTGAGCTCTCATGTGGACATTCCTTTACCAGTGAAGCTCTTTCCACAGTTCACATGTGTAAGGCTTCTCTCCGGTGTGAATTCTCATGTGGACATTAAGAGCTTGTTTATGTGTAAAACTCCTTCCACATTGAGGGCAAACATATGGCTTCTCTCCAGTATGAATTCTCACATGACATTCAAGACTTCCTTTTCGAATGAAACGTTTTCCACACTGTTTGCAGGAATAAGGGTTTTCTCCAGTGTGAGTTCTCATGTGCCTGTAAAGGGTTCCTATTTGGTTGAAGCTTATTCCACATTCAGGACACAAGTAAGGCTTTTGTCCAGTATGAATTTTCATGTGGGAATTAAGGTTTCTTTTTCTGTAAAAACTTTTTCCACACTGTTGACAGGTGAAAGAGCTTCCTTCAGCGTGAGTTGTCATGTGGACTTTAAGGTGTACTTTTTGTGTGAAGCTCTTTCCACACAGTTTGCAGGTGAAGGGATTCTCTCCAGTGTGAAGTTTCATGTGCCTGTTAAAGCTTCCTAGCTGGGTGAAACTGCTTCCACACTGTTGGCATGTGTAAGGCCTCTCTTTGGTGTGAACAGTCATGTGGTTTTTAAGAGACTCTTTTTGAGTGAAACTATTTCCACACTGTTGGCATGTGTAAGGCCTCTCTCCAGTGTGAACTCTCATGTGGACTTTAAAGTTTCCGTGTTGACTGAAACGCCTTCCACACTGTTGGCAGTTGAAATGACTTCTATTTCCTGTCTTTTGAGCCGTTTTTTTGTGAGGATGTCTTTTCGGTCTGTGAGCAAATAAATGATTGTTTTCTAGTTATGAAAGCATGCTGTTTCTCGTACTGATCTTTTCCATTTCATTCAATACTTCACTCTCCTCTTTCAGTGTCATCAGGTCTGGGATGAAAAAAAAGGCAAATACAAGTTAGCCACAGTTTAAACGGCATAAAGCACCAAACATCAAAAATGAACAACATGTATACTATATCCTATACATACTAAACTATATATGTCTATAATATTAGAAAAATATCGTCTTCTCAACTATGTTTAGTTTGCAGAGTAATAGTATCTGTGACTAATATAAATACCTGTCCAGGCCACGACTGCTTGGGAAAGGTGGTGGTCTCGCCATCATTTATCGAGACAACCTCCATCTTACACAACTTGATTTTCAAGACACCAATACATTTGAATATATGGTTGCGAAGGCTGACTCTCCTATAATTACCCTACTCTACCGTCCTCCTAAGGCTTTGTCTAACTTCTTTTCTGAACTCAGTGAATTGTTGACTCTGGCCTGTTCCTGGTCTTCTTCTGTTCTTCTGCTTGGTGACTTTAAAGGATTAGTTCATCCAAAAATGAAAATTAGCCCACAAATTACTCCCCCTCAAGTCATCTGAGGTGTATATGACTTTCTTCTTTCAGACGAATCCAGTCGGAGTTATATTAAAACGAACGAAACGAACAAACACTGAAAAAAGTGACGAACGCAGAAGCGCAGGGGAGAGATCAAAACAAAACAACGGTCACTTATTAGAAGTACAAAACAAGGATTTGTAAAGAAGAATGTCGGAGGATTTCGATATAAGCCAAGAGGAGACTGGTTTTCCTTTGCTAAAGTAAGGAAACTTTGCTTCCTTTGCTCCTGTTAACAAACGTTGGTTTTCACGAGACTCACCGGCGCATGCGTAACGCTGAACTCATACGTCATCTTCCCGGAGCTGTGGGGGCGGGGCGGGTGCGTTAATTACGATAAAATATCGGAATCACGTAATTTTTTCATAACCAATTAATTAAATTAAAAACTGCTCATGCTGCATGTAGGGCCTATGCTGCATTTTGTTTGGATCATGATTAAAACGCAGTGGTTGCCTCTAATTTTAGCATAAATGGAAAGAGCACAGACAAAGCCTTAGTTTGTTTATATGAAAAGATTTATTTTATTTGTGTAACTTACTTATTTGATGTGGGGTTTGTTTTAACATTTCAATTTAGTTTTGTTAGGCCTATATTTCCAATTCCCAAAGAAACGTGCAATAGCCTAATAAAAGGACACCTTTTCATTTACTGCAGGGGTGTCCAACCCTGCTCCTGGAGAGCTACCGTCCTGCAGACTTTAGTTCCAACCCTGCTCCAGCACACCTGTCTGTAATTATCAAGCAACCCTGAACACCTTGATTAGTTGGTTCAGGTGTGTTTGATTGGGGTTAGAGCTGAAATCTGCAGGATGGTAGCTCTCCAGGAGCAGGGTTGGACACTCCTGATTTACTGTATAATGTCTTCAATCTCATTTTGTTAAAAAAATTCATGATTCCAAAATCGAATCTTGGAATCAAAATCGTGAATCGAATCAAATCGTGAGTTGAGTGAATTGTTACATCCCTACAGTATATTCAAAATTCTGCTGCTAGACTACTCACCCACACCAAACGCTCTGACCACATCACTTCAATTTTGTTCAATCTCCATTGGCTTCCTGTTGCATACTGTATTAAATACAAAATTCTCCTGCTCACTTTTAAATCGTTGCATAACCTAGCTCCCCGGTATCTCTGTGAACTGCTACACCCCAAATCGCTCATTATGCTCCTCTGGTTCTGGTCTTCTCAGTATTCCTCTGTATCGCCTTCAATGGGGGGTAAATCATTCACTGTTGCTGCACCAAAACTTTGGAACTGCTAGTTCCATTTCATCATATATTTTGGGAATATTTTCAATAAAAAAAAAAATGGAATAAAACCCCTGCTGAAAAAAAAACAAAACAATACACACCATTACAAAATTTGTAATGGTTTTACTGGTTATAATGGGACTTGTATTGGTTTTATTGGAAACTTTAATGAACCCTATTAGTCTCTACTGGTAAGTGGTTGCCCTCTATTGGTGGCTTGTTAAAATAAATCCTAATGGAATATGTCCCAAAACACACGACAGAAAACCATTTTTAAATGGTTTTAATGGTTAAAAGTTGATGGTTTGTAATGGTTATTTGTAGTGGAAACCATACAATTTTTCTGTGATGGTATTATTGTTTTTTTTTTTCAGTAGGGACATGAGCCTATATCAGTTATACAGTGGTATTGTGGTTGCTGTGTGTCACATGACAAGCATGAGAGCCCCCCCCCCTTCACTTGTGCCCCCTCAAAAATAATGAGTGCATGATGCCCCTGGCACTACAATACACTACCATTTGAAAATGCAGCACTTTTCAGTTTGTTTAATTATCATTCATAATAATACTTCATTGTCCAATTTCAATCTTCAATCTGCTAAAATGCCATTAAAATTAATAGAAATGTGACTATTTATGATAGAGGTAAAAATAGTTGACTTGTCTATCTGGTGTTTTTAATATGCTTAATGACAAATCATGTCCAAATTCATCAGTCAACATTTTCTCTTAAAACTGCAGCTTGAAACAGCCCATTTCCAACAATCACAAACGGATAACTAGAGCCCTACTTGATCGTGTATGGATGATTTTCCCCACAGGATTTTTGATTTTCTTGATCCTGCTCCTGCTGCATTTCTGACCATTACTGACCCCATCATTCTTGTTATGCTCCAAATCGTGGGACTGCAGGATTGCACAACCCCGCGCTACATTTTTTTGACCGCCATGAGATTTGCGGGATCCCAATCCCAATCCCAATGCAGCCCTCTACATGTAACCAATCCCATCAACTTGTGGGATAGGGCTTTGCATTCATGAGCAATTTGGGTAAATTTGAAAAGTAAATAGCAGTGGTGGACAGTAACGAAGTCTTTTTACTTTATTACTGTACTTAAGTAAAATTTTTTAAGTATCTGTATTTTACTGGAGTTTTAACTTTTACTTCACTACATTCCAAAGTATAAGACTGTACTTTTTACTCCATTACATTTCATAAAACATATCGTTACTCCTTATTTTGAAATGAAGAAATCATCACTTGCTCGGAGACACAAACTGATTATTTTCAATGAACCTTTTAAATCTGTTTGCAAATCACACCAAACGATTCATTTGTGAATTGGACTGATCCGATTGCAGCTGTTCTCGAGTCAACAACTCACTGATTCAAATGATCTGTTCATAGCGAGTCTCCAGTGAACTGTATTCACAAGTCTGACAAGAACCCGGGATCCCCTGAGCAGTGTTGGGGAAAAAATTTACTTTTAAAAGTAATGCATTACAATATTGCGTTACTCCCTAAAAAGGTAACTAATTACGGTACTTAGTTTTTTATGGAAAGTAATGCGTTACATTACTTTTGCGTTACTTTTTAAATATGAGCAGGACTTGATTGTTTTTAATATAAGAAGTTCTATTTATAGCAAATGTAAAAGCCCTTTCACACCAAAAAGTGTAATGAATAAACCTCAGGCTGAAGGAAATGTAAATTCACGTCTGTACAGTAGAACACAGGAGAAGAAACACTCTAACAATTGTGCTTCATTGTTTTTTTATTGCTGAAGTTTATGTAAAGTCATTTTTGCTTATTAGTATGGTTGAACTGGATCATCAAAGGCCAGCAGCAAAGACATTGGTTAATAAAATGGGATTAGATACATTTGTGTTATTTAACATATTTAATTATTGCAGGTTGGACATTGGCGTATCTCAAAAAACATGGCCGCCATTGGCCAAAGAAATTTAAGCACCTATTAGACAAGGTTAACGGAGGTCGATCGGGACGAAACTCAGAGGGCATGTTCGACTTATGAATCAAACCACTGCAGTAATATTCACTGGACACCCTAGATCAATAATCATCAAAAAAAATTGAATTTTGTCCTTCGGTTACCTATTACGTTGTCATTATAAAAGGGGCGTGGTCAAATATACCTCAAAGCCTATAAATCTATATCTTCAACAAAATGTGTGTGCATGTATGCCTGTGTATGTGTGTGTGTCTCTGTGTCTGTGTGTTTAAGTATGCTTATTGAGTATTAATAAACAAGTTTAATCATTTCATTTCAGTGTGTGTTTGTGTGTGTCTGTGAGCATATTCTCCATTTTGGATGTGTTTTACTGTCAGCCATACATCCAGGTTGGTCTAGACCCTAAAATATACCATGTTAAATGCCTCAAAGTGCTTGAACCCCGGCCATTGCTGCTTGCAGCTATATTACCAATTATAATGGCAATGATAGTTTTTTTTATTCTTCCCTAAAACTGATCGTGCAGCCCAAACCGTAAGGCCTAGAGAGCTGAAACTTGGTCAAAAGGTAGTAGTCATGCTCGCTACTCAGCCGCAAAGAGCCGGCCCAATCGGCCAAAGGGGGGCGCTACAGCGCAAAAAACTAAATTTTCAGACATTTTTGGCCGTAGCTCGTACACCATTTGTCGTAGACTCAAAAATTTTACATCATTGCGATCCTTCGGTCAGCTCGAACAAAAAATGTAATCACACCAAGTTTTTCTCTACGACACACAGTTTTTCCAGAAAATTGAGTTATGTCCAAAACCTACTTTTGCGAACTAGTCCTAGGTTTTTTAACCGATCGGAACCAAACCACTGCAGAAATATTCTCTGGACACTGAATATCAATAATTATCAAAAAAAAGTTGAAATTTCGATTGTCGTGCGCAACAGCGTGCAAAGAAACGTCTATGCTAACGTTAGCCAAATGTTATTTTAGCTATAACTCTTGAACGGAATGAGATATCTTCACCAAACTCAGTACACATGTGTACAAGCTCAATCTTTGGTCAAATAAAAAGAATTGCGAAGCTCTGCCACTTGGTGGCGCTATAATACTTAAAAAACATAAAAACAGCTATAACTAGGCAACCGTTGGTACGATCAGTTTGAAAATTGGTATGCAGCGTCTTGGTCCAAAGGGGCACAAGTGTATATGAGGAAATTCGCGTATCTAAAAAAACATGGCCGCCATTGGCCAAACAAATTTAAGCACCTATTTGACAAGGTTAACAGAAGTCGATCGGAACAAAACTCGGTGGGCATGTTCGACTCATGGCCCGAAAGGTCTGTAAGAATTTTGAAAGAAATCGGCCACAAGTTGGCGCTAGCGACATTTTTTGGCTCTGTAATCACGTGGTGTTTCACACATCCAGACAATATGCATATCATTTGATAGATCTCCTGATAATGAGAAACTTTGCCTTAAGAACCATTGCTGTCAATCAAATCGGTCATTAAATATTTACATATATGTGAAAAACCTACTTTTGCGAACTAGTCCTAGGTTTTTTGCTCAATCTCAATCAAACCACTGCAGTAATATTCTCTGGACTCTCTAGATCAATAATTATCCAAAAAATGTTGAATTTTGTTCTTTGGTTGCCTTTAATGGGGTCATGTAGAAAAGGGCGTGGTCAAATATACCCCAAAACCTATAAAACCTAAACGAAAACTCCAAACTTTACGAAACTTGGTGAAAACATGTGTCGGATGACTCTTAACAATCATCCAAACTTTCATGGAGATCGGACGATAGGTGGCGCTATAACAGTTGAAAGACCTAAAAAATACAATATTTGTATAGAAAATGACCTCAAAGTGTAGAACATGTACATATATTCACAAAAACACTAGATCTTCATATCATTTGATAGATCTTCTCATTTTGAACAACTTTGCCTCTTGGACCAATGCTGTCAATCAAACTGGTCATTAAATATTCAAGATTATTTAAAAAACCTACTTTTGCAAACTAGTCCTAGGTTTTTCGCTCAATCTCGATCAAACCACTGCAGTAATATTATCTGGATTCTCTAGAACAATAATTATCAAAAAAAATTTGAATTTTGTCCTTCGGTGACCTATAACGGGGTCATTATAAAAGGAGCGTGGTCAAATATACCTCAAAGCCTATAAAACCTAAACAAAAACTCAAAACTTTACGAAACGTGGTGAAAACATGTGTCAGATGACTCTTAACAAGCATGCAAAGTTTCGTGGAGATCGGACCATAAGTGGCACAATAACAATTAAAAAGGCTTCAAAAACACAAGGTTTCAATGGAAAATGGCCTCAAATTGCTAAAAAATTATCATATATTTACACAAACACTAGATCTTGATATCATATGATAGATCTCCTCATTCTGAACAACTTTACCTCTGGGACCAATGCTGTCAATCAAACTTTTCATTAAATATTTAAGATTATTTCAAAAACCTACTTTTGTGAACTGGTCCTCGGTTTTTAACTCAAAATCAATCAAATCAGTGCAGTACTATTCTCTAGACTCTCTAGGTCAGTAATAAGGTTTCATGGATTCATGCTTAGATATTATAAAATCACTGTTAAAACATTTAAAATCACATTTACTAATAGCTTACCATATTGTTCATACAGACATATTAATTTTTACAATTATGCCAGATTATGATTAAAGTGAAACCTGAAAATGACATATAAACTCCTAAAAAGAGAAGACTTTCAATAAGTATTGTGTCACCTATCATTTATGTCAAATATCTATATCTGCAACAAAATGTATGTGTGTGTCTCTCTGTGTCTGTGTGTTTTAAGTATGCTTATTGAGTATTAATAAACTAGTTTAATCATTTCATTTCAGTCTGTGTGTGTGTGTGTGTGTGTGTGTCTGAGAGCCTATTCTCCATTTTGGATGTGTTTTACTGTCAGCCATACGTCCAGGTTGGTCTAGACCCTAAAAAATACCACCTTAAAAGCCTTCATGTGCTTGAACCCCGGTCATTGCTGCTTGCAGCTATATTTCTGTTTATTTTCGTGAATTTAAATGTGTGCAGCCTTCGTAGGATGCAGCCGTTTGAGAGGCACCCATAGATAAGCTTTGTTGAACTGAAAAGGGGTCTGAGTGAGGAGTCGATTCCCAACGCCTCGGAATCGATTCTTTTTGGAATCGATTCCCAGTCCTACACTAAAGGAAAAACAAGACACTTTTGGATACATGAGATCAATGAAAACCAACTGTGTGTTCCTCAGTATCTTCATGTGTGACTCTGAATGCTTCTTCAATCTTCACGTCTTCACTCTCCACGTCTTCACTCTCCTCTTTAATAAACGCCATCTTTATAATAGCGAGTCACGTTCGCACATAACGCTCTTTCATGACTAAAACGAGAATCATTAACAGAATGGAAATTAAATGCAAACTAAATGTGTCTAAATGTGTCCGTTTCTCTCATAACTAACAGTTACTTGACACTGACTTTTACTATAAACGTACGATTTATGGCGCAAAATGAGACGCACCTTTTCTGTTACTCGCGTGTGGATGCGCTTTTCTTACACAAAATAACATTCATTAATGTTAGACAGAGCATTGCGATGTTAACTTCAACAATATTAAAGCCTATACGCCAAAAACTATAAAGAGCCATTTGCATAAATTTAAACTATTCAGATACTTAACCGCCACAAACCTTTCCTCAGCCGAATCACAGACGCAGAAGCGTGGTGCAGACTTGTGACGTCATATCGCAACAGCAAAATAAAAGTCCCGTATGATGCCTAGAAATTTACGTCCATATAAGGGACATTCAACCAGAAATGTATATTTCCACTTGTAAAAAATCTTGGGTGAAAACATACCTTGTTCTTAAATCTGAACGTTGAGTCATATGGAGGACATGTTAATTTATATGAAACACATATCATGCCATCTCAGCATGTTTTTATGACTGAATAAAATAAATTTTTTATACGCATTTCACCCCTAAAATGTCAGGCCTGTCACAGACAAATTTGAATATGTTAGAATGGTTTCCTAATGAATTTCTTTGATACAAATAGCATTTTCTTATTGGTCACATGTCCCTGATTGTATCTAACATGGTTTTGTAATTTCTATAAGGAATATAAGCAACTTTTCGGTCAACTGTAGTAAACAAAATCACAGAATACCCCGCCAGGCACTCGTATAGTTGTAAAAAAACTGCCTTTACATAGGAGATTTTTTCAAAAACATAGTAGTGGATATATACTCCAACCTTCATCTACACAGTTAAAGAGATTAATTCATCAATATTTCCTCAAATATAAAATTTGTATAACATAATTTCCTGTGTGACAGGACTGACCAAGCCGTGACAGGACTGACTTTGTGGATTTCGTTGATGCAGAAAAAGTTGCGTTTTGTTCTTTATTTAAGTTTTGATAAATTAAATTTAAATTAAAAATAAAATTTAAATTAAATTTAGGCATTTAGCAGACGCTTTTATCCAAAGCGACTTACAGTG
>NW_015558605.1:63279-63657 GCF_001515605.1 Sinocyclocheilus anshuiensis | reverse complement strand
ATGGGACGGACATTAGCCGAGCCGAGCGACAGAAAGATAGAGATAGCGGATAAAAAACTAAAGAGGAAAACGTCTGCGGAAACAAAAGAAGGGTTAAGGCAAGAAGTTTGGCTACCAGAAATCGCTTACCCCCACCTTTAATGTTAATGTAATATTAGACTATGGTAAAGTTCAGCCAAGGACATATAATAAGGACCTAATTCATTAGAATATGACTGACAAATGATATAGTCCAAATATCTTTTTAATTCAATAAACTAATTCCATTTTATTTCAATATAAAAACATTTCATTTAACAATGCATCAAAATTCCATTTAACAATAACATGGCCAGATGCAATAACAATAAACAACTAGAATGGCACGATGGCACAAAC
>NW_015558605.1:43039-63192 GCF_001515605.1 Sinocyclocheilus anshuiensis | reverse complement strand
CTGTCATTAATTACTCACCCTCGTGTCGTTCCAAACCCGCAAGACCTTCGTTCATCTTCTGAACACAAATGAAGATATTTTTGATGAAATCCGAGAGCTCTCTGACCCTCCGTAGACAGCAACACAACTGTAATTTTCCCAGTCCCAGAAACGTAGCAAGGACGTCGGTAAAACAGTCCATGTGACATCAGTGGCTCAACTTCAGTTATGCAAAGCTACGAGAATACTTCTTGTATGCAAAGAAAAGAAAAATAACAATTTATTCAACAATTCTTCTCCCCGAGTTACCGTCTTCCACCATTCTGGAGAGTACCACGACGCATGTGCACGTTTTCCCCAGAACGTTACCAACGTAATCAGTGCTATTTACGTTCAGCATGCACGCTCTCTCCTGAAAATGTAATACATGTGACTGCATTTTTAGTGCAAAGGGTTATGGGAAACGCAGTTCAGAACACACAAACAATGATATAAAAAGAGTGCCCTCTCGTGGCTAAGCTGGGCACTCCAACAACTGGCTGTGACAAAAAATGCTTAGGAAGTGTTATTCAAAAGTGTCTTTCCTTTTTCTCTCTAGAGTTATTCTTACAACAGTTCTGCAAGTGAACGACGCATTATTGTGCCATCCCAAAGAAGCACAAAATCACTTTCACAGACTTTTAAATTAACTGTTCCTTCCTGGTGGAATGACCTGCCCAAATCAATCCGAGCAGCTGAGTCCTTAGACATCTTCAAGAACCGGCTAAAAACACATCTCTTCCATCTTTATTTGACCCTCTATCTCTATTCCAATACTGTTCTTAAAAATAAAATAAAATAACACTTTCCCCTTTTAGACTTGCACTCTATTTGCTAACTGCTTGTTTTCTTAAAAAAAAAAACCTAACATTAGCTTCTCTATTCTTTTTGTATTCTATCCATTGGTTTTCTTTTTGTTTATTATACAATTAACAAAGCAAAAGGCCTCTAACACAAGCTTGCTCTATTCTTTTTCTATTCGGTTTTCTTTTTATTTAATAAAAAAAAACTTGCTATGTGTGCTGTTAAGCTAACAGAGACTTTATAGCACTTGCATATCATTGCTCTTTTGTTGATTTTGATTGCTTCCATTGTCCTTATTTTGAAAGTCGCTTTGAATAAAAGCGTCTGCTAAATAACTAAATGTAAATATGTTTTTTGAAATGTGTAACATGAAATGAAATAAAGTAAATTAATACATAAACATGAAGCAGAACAATTTAGTTTTTTCTCCTCTAAACCAACGATATATAGCTTTACCTACAATTTAAATACAATAAAAATAACTTGTTGAAGCAAACAGAAAAAGGAAATTAAGAAAACACGGAATTATGAGAACACAACAAAATAGATATGATTTTTTTTTTTTTTTATAACTGCATAGAAAAGTTAAACTCTTTGTAGCAATAGATGAGAATTATATAAAATTCTAGGTTTGTTGTTTGTAAAAAAATTGTAATGTACAGACAAGTCCAATTATTGATGCTCTTCAAATGAAATTGTTTTATATAATTATAGATATAATCTGTTGTCACAATATAAATGTAAAAACAATAAGTCCCATCCATATATGGATATCTTCCAAAAAGCCTATATGCATATTCCAGATAATGTTCATCTTCAGTTAGGACGGCGTCAGATCCAGACCGTCCCCAGCGCAGGACCTTCTGTTGTCTCCGTAGTCATAGCGGAGCTCTTCGCCGGTCTGAATGTCCCGTGTGGCCATGAAAACTATGAGCGGTTCATCCTCCACAAAGTGCAGTCTAGGACTGAGATTGGTGCGTCTGGCAGAGTGTTTAATTTGTCTGCCAAACGTAGTTTTGTTTGGATGGCACGCACAGCGCTCCTCATGAGCTTCCAAACACATGTCCAGCCCGTTCTTGCTGGTAAAGAAAAACAGATGTCCAGCTTGAGTCTGATTGTTCTGCTGGATTTCCAGTCCCTCGTCCCTGGAGATCAGCCGGCCGTGGAAGTCACAGATCACCTCTCCGCAAGCAAACGGCCTGCTGGTGACGACCCTGAGACCCTTGCCTTCTCTGTCCATCAGCTGCAGGCCTTTCCAGCACTGCCTGCGGCTCATCCGACGGATCGATTTACTGCCTGCCGGTGCCTGGATGCTTCGTGGAGGCTTCCAGTCCTTCACAACTTCAGCAGCATCTGGCACGTTCTCCATCCATCCCTGCTTCTCAATCCAGCTGTGCACTTTGCTCTCAGATGGCTGACGTGGACCAAACGTATCTGCAGAAACAAGATGATATTAGCTACGATATTAACCAGATATAACGATATTAGCTGTGCATGTGTCTTCCAAAAATGCCTTCAACTTCAGACACTTTTAGCAATGTTTCCACACTATGACTAGTCTTTACTAAGTGATTATACACTGGCTGGCCAGAAAAGTTGCATATTCCAGGACAACAATGTCAGGATTCATTGGGCTCAAATTGTGAAAGTGAGGATCAGGGAGCATGAGGAATAATTTGTCAGAATTTTTGACAGAATGGGTAATAATTTTTCACAAGATAAATACATTAATAAATGAAGAAAAGGAACAATTGTTTGAATAAAGCTGAATCTGTCAGATATGCCAATGCCAAAGTTGATGCAACACCCAAATGAGGAAATCAGTTTTGATGACTTGAATGAACGACTTACCAAGTACAAGACGCTCGCGGAGTTTCTTCTGAGTCACGCACCAAAGCGAGTGGCAATCGCTCTCGAATAGTCTTGAGATTTGCACCCGTGCAGCATTTTCTGGAGGCGCTGCATGTACCATTACTGGATGTGACGTCTTCAGCAAGTAGAAAGCTATGTTTGCATTCATCCATTCGGCTTCGGACGCTTCAGCTGGACTAAAGAAACCCAATGCTCATCTTGCACTAGCTCTGTGATGCACATCTGAGACTTCGCGCATTACGTAGTCACATTGGAAAGATCTCGCATGGTTAGTTCTTCGTCTGTGTACTTCGTTTCAGAAAGGTAGGGTAGCGCGAAATACTCTCATCTCATTTGTGACCATGGACCACAAAACCATTCATAAGGGTCAATTTTTTGAAATTGAGGTTTATATATCATCTGAAAGCTGAATAAATAAGCTTTCCATTGATGTATGAAAATCTGGAATCTGAGAGTGCAAAAAAAAAGAAAATACTGAGAAAATCACCTTTAAAATTGTCCAAATTAAGTTCTTAGCAATGCATATTACTAATCAAAAATGTTTTTATATATTTACGGTAGGAAATGTACAAAATATCTTCATGGAACATGATCTTTGCTTAATATCCTAATGATTTTAAAACTCTAACTCTAGCACTCTCTATTCTAATTCTCTTCTTTAAAACTCGCCACTTTTAGACTTGCACTCTGTTCATTTGCGAACTACTTATTTTCTAAAAAAAAAAACCTAACATTAGCTTCTCTATTCTTTTTGTATTCTATCCATTGGTTTTCTTTTTGTTTATTATACAATTAACAAAGCAAAAGGCCTCTAACACAAGCTTGCTCTATTCTTTTTCTATTCGGTTTTCTTTTTATTTAATAAAAAAAAACTTGCTATGTGTGCTGTTAAGCTAACAGAGACTTTATAGCACTTGCATATCATTGCTCTTTTGTTGATTTTGATTGCTTCCATTGTCCTTATTTTGAAAGTCGCTTTGAATAAAAGCGTCTGCTAAATAACTAAATGTAAATATGTTTTTTGAAATGTGTAACATGAAATGAAATAAAGTAAATTAATACATAAACATGAAGCAGAACAATTTAGTTTTTTCTCCTCTAAACCAACGATATATAGCTTTACCTACAATTTAAATACAATAAAAATAACTTGTTGAAGCAAACAGAAAAAGGAAATTAAGAAAACACGGAATTATGAGAACACAACAAAATAGATATGATTTTTTTTTTTTTTTATAACTGCATAGAAAAGTTAAACTCTTTGTAGCAATAGATGAGAATTATATAAAATTCTAGGTTTGTTGTTTGTAAAAAAATTGTAATGTACAGACAAGTCCAATTATTGATGCTCTTCAAATGAAATTGTTTTATATAATTATAGATATAATCTGTTGTCACAATATAAATGTAAAAACAATAAGTCCCATCCATATATGGATATCTTCCAAAAAGCCTATATGCATATTCCAGATAATGTTCATCTTCAGTTAGGACGGCGTCAGATCCAGACCGTCCCCAGCGTAGGACCTTCTGTGGTCTCCGTAGTCGTAGCGGATCTCTTCGCCCGTCTGAATGTCCCGTGTGGCCATGAAAAGTATGACCGGGTCATCCTCCACAAAGTGCAGTCTAGGACTGAGATTGGTGCGTTTTGCCGAGTGTTTAATTTGTCTGCCAAACGTAGTTTTGTTTGGATGGCACGCACAGCGCTCCTCATGAGCTTCCAAACACATGTCCAGCCCGTTCTTGCTGGTAAAGAAAAACAGATGTCCAGCTTGAGTCTGATTGTTCTGCTGGATTTCCAGTCCCTCGTCCCTGGAGATCAGCCGGCCGTGGAAGTCACAGATCACCTCTCCGCAAGCAAACGGCCTGCTGGTGACGACCCTGAGACCCTTGCCTTCTCTGTCCATCAGCTGCAGGCCTTTCCAGCACTGCCTGCGGCTCATCCGACGGATCGATTTACTGCCTGCCGGTGCCTGGATGCTTCGTGGAGGCTTCCAGTCCTTCACAACTTCAGCAGCATCTGGCACGTTCTCCATCCATCCCTGCTTCTCAATCCAGCTGTGCACTTTGCTCTCAGATGGCTGACGTGGACCAAACGTATCTGCAGAAACAAGATGATATTAGCTACGATATTAACCAGATATAACGATATTAGCTGTGCATGTGTCTTCCAAAAATGCCTTCAACTTCAGACACTTTTAGCAATGTTTCCACACTATGACTAGTCTTTACTAAGTGATTATACACTGGCTGGCCAGAAAAGTTGCATATTCCAGGACAACAATGTCAGGATTCATTGGGCTCAAATTGTGAAAGTGAGGATCAGGGAGCATGAGGAATAATTTGTCAGAATTTTTGACAGAATGGGTAATAATTTTTCACAAGATAAATACATTAATAAATGAAGAAAAGGAACAATTGTTTGAATAAAGCTGAATCTGTCAGATATGCCAATGCCAAAGTTGATGCAACACCCAAATGAGGAAATCAGTTTTGATGACTTGAATGAACGACTTACCAAGTACAAGACGCTCGCGGAGTTTCTTCTGAGTCACGCACCAAAGCGAGTGGCAATCGCTCTCGAATAGTCTTGAGATTTGCACCCGTGCAGCATTTTCTGGAGGCGCTGCATGTACCATTATTGGATGTGACGTCTTCAGCAAGTAGAAAGCTATGTTTGCATTCATCCATTCGGCTTCGGACGCTTCAGCTGGACTAAAGAAACAATCTCGGTCAGGATACTTGAATGATGGAGAACATGCAAGATAACATACAATAAAGACCCAGCAGGACTGGACTGAGGTTTCTCCTCATTGCCTGTCCAGAAGCTGAAGTACCTTGAAAGTTTCTCATCATCTGTCAAATGCAATTTGTGCACAGCAGTGTGTACAGAAGATCTGACCATATCAGTGGTGATGCTTGGGAGATCATACCTGCATCCAGAACAAGAGGTGGTTTAGTAAAGAACGAAGAAGGTTCACAAAACAATGCCTGAATAAAAAAAATAATAATTTAAGTGCACTCACTCGTCATGCAGCTTCTTTAGATCCTCACAGGGATTGTCGACCGGATTCCCTGAAGAGCACATGAAGAATTTCTCAGCTTCATCTAAACTGCATCTCCTGTGTCTCCTCTTGATCATCACTGAACGCAGATATTGGTAGTAAACGTCAAACCACTGCACGGTGGACAAAAGAGAAAGTTGTGAGGTTTTGACACATCCAAGGAGCTTCATTTTAATCTCATTTATTATTAAACTTACCTCTTCCTCCTCATGTGACAGGACAAAGAAGGCATTGCACTCGTCTACTCCCACCATAACTCGCTCACGATTTCCCTCAATGTACGTCCGCTTCAGCCAATCAGAAACCTGCAAACAATTCAAGCAATAATAAGCCAAAATTACTCTCAGTCAGACTCTAAAACTGACCAGATTTATCTACAATTATGTGGGTTGATGACAAAAATTACACATGATTCTCTTAAAAATACATGAAAAATCTGACTTAACTGAACATATTTTCAGTCTCTAAATGGAGTCATTTTGATATGTATTGTGAATAAACCATTGTAGTTCACCTTTAGGACATTTCCTAACATGGTATTTATTTTGTTTTCAATTTCTGACTTAAAAAAATATATATATATTTGACATTTCTATTGGTGCTTCTAATGGAAAAACAACAGATTTATATGCGCTCATATTGTCATTGAGACTAAATCACTCACAGTCATTTTCTTCACCACTTCTGGCTCTTGGAGGAACGACAGCATGACTAAAGCCTCCAGGAAATACACCAGCAGCAGCTCCTGTTCCCTCGTCATTTCTCTGATGTATCTCCAGTCGAACATAAGGTTAATGATGTGTGTCGAGAAGTCGTCTTCAGCAGACTGCAAGACCGCCAAGCACTGTTCTACTGAAAGACCCCTGAAGGAGAAAAGTGAAGGAATTAATCAAAAACGCCTGCAAACATGCCAGATCCAAGATTTAACTCTCTTAAAATAATACATCTGTGATCATCAAGATTCCACAAAAACCAGAAGCCAAGATGTTCAACACAAGAGTTTGGAAGCAGTTCATGGGTTTGAGGGCTAAAATTAATACATCAGATCACTATAATGTGATGGAAGGTGATTTTACAGATTTTATTTCTAAAGTTTAAGATTTAGTCAAATTGTAAACTTAAATGTTGTATATAAACTCTTGCCTATTAAATTTGTAAAATAATTTCTTAGGGTTAAAATTGTATCTGTAAAATTCAGATCTTCTGCTAAGTTTAAAGGTTATTAATGTCTGAGAACAAACATACATACACTCATAATGTACATTTTAACCATTCTTTTAGTTTTATGTGTAGCCTTAGTTCAACAATACTGGGGTTAGTTCAGATGCATTTAACTGCTAATAAATGCTATAAATTGAAATGAATTAATGGAAACCATCTAGACAACAAAAGCAAAGTGTTTACCTCTCAGAAGCCATTTCAGAGCCCAAATATCTCCAAATGGGGGTTTTTCCAGAAAGAAAATAAATCAGAGTTTGTTGAGGTGACTTCCGTCAGTGCAGAAGAGATCTACTGAAACCTGTGTGCTGTGGAGGCTTTAAATACTCAGAGCAGGACATCTAGTTGATGTTTTTAGTAAAACACACTTACATTGTGAATCAGGTTAAATTCAACACATTTCTCATTATAGTACAGTAACTCAAAATGTGCTTTAACATACAGCGGAGAAACATGTTAAAGGGTTAAGGTGCTGCTTCTACTTCATCTGACCCTTAAAGCTACTTTAGTTACAATTTTATTTTAAGGTGTCCTTTTTACAGTGTAATTATACATGTAAGTAATATGAATTAACTCTGTACTTACTGTTTGCTTAGGGTTAGGATTAGGGTTTGTCTTAGTGTTACTTGCAGGTAATTATGCATTATCTATTGTTATTATAATAGTAAGTACATGTAACATATGTAACAAGGACACCTTAAAATAAAGTGTTAATGTAACTAAATGTATTAAAGTGTTTTAGTCATTAAATGTCTTTTCAACAATAAATAAAGAGTTCATTTAGATGTCAACAAGTGAAGCACTTCAATTTCTTGAGAAAACAAATTCAGCATGGGTTTGAGTCATAAAAAGCCTGACCGAAACTAACTTCAGCCACAGACCAGCTATAGATGATTTGTTATCACCCAGCCCCCAGTTCACCGCAGCCATTATGCCTGAGAATACATATGATCATAATGATCTTGAGACTCTCCAAAGATCAGTTGGTGAAACGGTCTTCACAGCTACAAGGTGCAAACTACCGCTATTATGACACAAAGGCTGTTTTCAGACTGCTGATGACTGTAACTGAAGACTGAATGTGTGCTAATGAACAGCCCTGCTGCTGCTTTTAATGGTCACTTTGAGTCTCTCTATTGTATAGTTATATAGAGAAGACAGAAGCTACTTAAGAGAAAGTACATGAGAGTCCCAAGTATTGAGCCAAAATATATATATTTGAGTGAAAGTGGAAAAGCAGTAAGGTAGAAAAGTTGTTAAGCATTGCAAATGTTATAGAAGAGACCAGAAGAGCATGAGAGTCGACAGCATGAAGCCATATAGTTATAGAAACACACGTCTACAATCAGATACTGACACATACCTGTAATACAAACCAATTAATCTTACTGGCATTTGGCCCAAAACACACTACACTCAAAATAGTTCTATGGAAATGATTACAACCGCACTGGGAAAGTGTATGAATGTTTTCGGTTTGGTGTGCATGATGTGTACATAACAAATACAGTGTTGTATTAACCACTGCATCTGTGGAGCTTAATTTAAAA
This sequence comes from Sinocyclocheilus anshuiensis, assembly GCF_001515605.1. Taxonomy (NCBI): domain Eukaryota; kingdom Metazoa; phylum Chordata; class Actinopteri; order Cypriniformes; family Cyprinidae; genus Sinocyclocheilus; species Sinocyclocheilus anshuiensis. Next base: position 54,665 of record NW_015558605.1, on the reverse strand, counting down.
CTTTCTCATTTCAATAAGAAACCAAATCTCATCTTTCAAATTCTGTCCATTTTTTTCCCAGAAAATGTAAACGATAAGTGCCGTTTTGATGCTTTTTGATGTGTCGTGACAGAGCCGTATCAGTTCAAGTGCAATCATCCCTTCCTCTTTACTACTAGTTATAACACAAAATTGTTAGGCTAATTATTGGCCTTTATATTAATTATAGTTTACTTAAACTGCTAGTGATATCTTATATTAGATTTAGAAGTCAATGTAAAAACTGCCTTATATGCGTAATTGCAATATTGTAGTTATGTGCAAGAACCATTAGCTGATGAATTAACTATAATTAAACTTATTTAAAAACAGACCAACCATTTGTTCATTATTAAATCAGTTTAATAAAAACACTGTTTAATTGACTTTCACATGGTCCAAGCATGCACAATTGTTCCTGTCTGATACTTTTGGCTGTGTGACAAAGAATTGGACTGTTGCACTTCAGAATTATAGCACACATTGAGTTCAGAGAAGGGTTTAACTATTACATGCCTTTTTTGTGTGTGTATGTGAGTATCCTCAACATAACAACTCTTAACAAGTCTTTTGGCAGCTTTCATTTGTCTTTTCATTTTGCATGATTTACAGTGAAACTTTGTATTCTCTTTGACATTTCACAAGATCAAGACTTTCAACATTCATGACCTTTTCATCTCTTTTCTTTTTGCAAGATATTCTTCTCTTGCAGCCGGATCATTTTCGTTGTGCTCCGTGTCGTGATTTTTCTGTACTTGAGTGTTGCAATCAAACTTATAAAATTAAAAAAATATATATAATATTAATAAGTCAATTTCTGGCCTCCTGCCAAAGATATGTGACCGTGAAATTCGATCGGGAGTTTGCACAGGGTGTTTATTTTGAAATTCACATGATTTTTTGACTTTTATTTTGTATTTGCTGTGCGGTTTGGACACGGCGTCCGTCAAAAATATACTAGGCACCTATCTTTAGCGAAGCGGCGCGGAGAGCATACTCGTCTGCAGTGCGTGTGCGTTGCATTTTTTTTTACGCACCCATGTTAACGGATTAGAGCGTTGGAGAGGAGAGACACCCGGATATGATTGTAAAGCGTTTTGTTTGTGCATGAATCAGAAAAGCTCTATATAAATGCTTCATTTATTCAATTTATTGCCTCTTTCAATTAGCTCAACAGCTTTGAAACTACTAGTATTTGTGAAATTTGTTCATAGGCAATGTTTCAAACCTACAATCATGCCAATTTAAATTTACTAATTTACATTCCTGGGATTCAGTAACATTTCATCTTGGAATATAAATTTTTTTCAGCTACATGTGATTCAAATTCTAAATACCCTACATCGTTAGGCACATATCAAACTTCCAAAAAATCATATTTTCCCACCTCAGGGATTAAAGACCTTTTATTATTTTTCAGGTTTTTTTTTTTCAGCTTTAGACACCTTTCAGCTTTTTTTCTCAACCCTGTGACGGACAAAATGGGATTGGTTTAAAACGGATTTTACACAGAAATTGTTATTAAACAAACATGTACCTACTGCTCATGTGTCCCTGATAACAATTTAATGACAACATTTGTTATGTAATGTAAATAATAAATGTAACATTTATTATAAATACACAAAATAATGATCTTTAAAAAAGCATCATATGACCCCTTTAATAACCCTACAAGGTTGATGTACAAATCTGCAGGTATCGATCATGCTAATGTTGTTAGAAGACAACTGCAATTACAAACGAATGTAGTTTATATGCCATTGCACAATTAATAACATTGCAACATGTTGTCTATTGATTGTTGCATATTTGCTTGTATTTGTGTTTTTGAGTAATCTCTGTGGCCCTAATAAAGGTTCATTTTATTGACACTGTATAACAGTAAAATAATGAGGCCTACAAGTTTTTGGCTATGGCACTAAAAAATGCATCAAACAAAAATTTAATGGTTCTAACTGTATCTGATTGCACACAATTAGCCAACATGTATTTAACCAAGAATTCAGCTATGAATAACTTTGGCAAGGCTTTTTTGTTTTGTTTTGTTTTTTTTTAATCTGCCTCTGTGTGTGTGTGTGTGTGTTTGTGAGTGTGTGTTTCATGTACTTTTGATTTGTTGGCGTGTGAACAGGACTTTTATTTTGGTACGGCGCTGTGACGTCATAAGGCAGCGTCGCACTCCAGCAGCTGTTGTGATCCGGCTGAAGAAAGGTTTGTGTTTTACTGCGTTTAAATCACTGCAAACCGTCGAGTCTGTTTAATAGTTCTTGCAAGCGATGTAAATGTAATTAATTGTCTGCGCGCGCTGACAAAACCGTGTAAATACAACGAGATCAACAAACAAACGCGATTATGAATGAAACTTTTATGAATTTCTTGTGTCTGTTTATAGTGTTTTGTCTAATTATGGCCTGGCGTCACAGACAGGGCTTAGGTTAAGCCAGGATTAGGCCATAGTTCAATTATGTAAGTAGTTTTTATAAACGTGCCTTAGAAAAAAAAAATTATTTGTGCTGAGCATCTTAAAACAATTGCAGGGACATATTTTAAGATCAGTCAGTGCAAGTTTCTTTCATCTGAAAGAGCTCAGACTTAAATTTTAGTCTGAGACTAGTCTTCAGCCTTGCCTGTGAAGCCAGAGCTAGCCGAAGCCATTAACTCTCACTCTGACTGACTCCCTCACCAGTGTGCTAACTACTGAACTAGGGAGCTGATTGAGACACACCCACTGATTTAGTTTGTGTTGATCTATCTTTAAATATTCTCATCTTAAACATGACAGCGTGTGGATCTCAGCAGGAGTTTTTTCTGTGTGGTTGGACACACTGTTATAAAGATGGCGTTTATTAAAGAGGAGAGTGAAGACGTGAAGATTGAAGAAGCATTCAGAGTCAAACATGAAGATACTGAGGAACACACAGGTTGGTTTTCATTCTCATTCGATGCTTATTAAAATGCCAAGCTCTACAGAGAAGTGCATTATATTTTAAGCATATTCAAGGGTGTAAAATACTTGAGAAATTTTACTTCATTACTTTTGGGGGTTTTGTATTTTACTGAAGTACAGTTTAAATGTAAACTTCTTGTTTGATTACATTTCTGAAGAAAAAAAAAAACCTTTGTACTCAATATAATTTAATTTTAACTTGCTTTTTATTTTCTACCATCTTAAACATGTTAAATATGGTCAACAGAAGCTCAGACGTGTGCTTGACGTGCGAGAACCAATGATGATTGTGTTCATGAATCTGAGGAAGCATACTGAAGTAGCAAAAAAAAAGTAGCAAAGTCGCTTTTACAAAAAAAAAAAACATTACTTTTGACCGTTTTATATAACCATTAGCTGTCTGTAGTATTAAATGCACAAGATTGAATGCCAAAAAAAAAGGCTCAGTGAATTTACATTCAATTATTATTTTGGTTGCAGTGCTTTCTTTCTTTATTTCTTTAAATAAAATGTTACAATTCTTCAAAAATTGTTTAAATGAACACTGTACGTTAAATTAATTGTAAATCATGTTTAATGATGTTCTTACACGGAAGTGGATAAGTGGTATTATAATGACATATCGAGTAATAATTAGGGCTGTCAGCGAAATATTTTTTAAATTAAATAATTACATATCAATAATTGTGAAGAAAAAAACTAAAATATTTAAAAGTTAATTATTTCAGACGTGGGCATTGAATACACAACACAAAACTTGGCCTTTTCAAAAAGTTTTAATTCTGTCACTTATCATTATTTCACAACACATTGTATTCTTTCTGCATGTTTCTGGCTTCTGCATCACATCTGGCTCATTAACGGGATAGTCCACCCAAAAATGAACATTTCTCATCATTTATTCACCCTTGTGACGTTTCAGTTTTACGTGACTTTCTTTCTTCAGATGAACACATATAAAGACTTAATGCAAGTGCATGAGAACACTTCAAAAACCACACAAATTGAATACGACCATAAAGTTTAAAATCGGGCAGCGCCAGAGAATTTTGTGCTAGATCACTGACAGGGAGCTGGGCAATTAATAGTAAATATGACCAAAACAGATTATTATTATTATGAATAAAATAAATCACCCACTCGATTTTGTAACATTTTATTACATGATTATTTAACTCATCACAAATTAATTACAATTTTTCATTTTATAAAATTAATCAAGTAGCCTAGATCAGGCAGTTGCCAAAGATTTTTTTTAGTCCGCCTAGAATCCACTGAACAATTTTTTTCGGTATTTCGGCATGTGAGTCAAAGGCAATATGACATCAGAAAGCACTAGGGATATATTTACTTCGCTCTCTGTGTTGATGGCCAAATGTGCCACGCTGCTGTTTTGGGCATTGCCACAGCTGCTTCTCAGATATGTAGGAAACAGGACAAAGTGTCTCACACATAGACTGTATAAAAACATGGACGTAGTGTCCGTGATGTCACCCGTAGATTTCCGAAGAGCGTTTTTGAAGCTCAAAATTGGGCGGAGGCGGCCGTCGCCATCTTGGCAGCGCGTCACTCCCGAGCAGGTTGCTGAAACCACGCCCACCTAGCTCGACGGTGGTGACAGCAGCGGCAATCCGACAGAATAAGAACAAGAAATATAAGTTAGCAATCAAATGAAATCAGTATAATCAAAATTAATTTGTAGAGGTGGCACAGAAGAACACAAAAGTGGCTTGGTGTACTTTCAGACATTTAATGAGGCTCAGAAGTGGAATGAGTGCAATTAAATCCATAAATTCATGATGATATTAATGTTTTAAATATATAATTTTGAATATAGAAATATTAAATGATTTAAATAACTGAAAAGATACTTTAAAAATGTAACTAAAACTGCCAGCCGGTGGCGGCAAGTCACTGATTTTTATCACTGAATCATTCATTCAATTGATTAATTCGAATGGCTGATTCATTCAGGAATGAAGCAAGTGACAGTATTTATGAATGGGTAATCATGAATCACTGACTCACTAGATTCGTTTAAAAACGCAGTTCATTCATAAACGAGACACCGTTGTGTTTGAGTGGACGCAGCGGCTGAGCTGTGACTTTTTTTCAAACTGTTTTCGACGACGAAATAGAGCAAAATCGGACCATAGTGTTATAGTCAGACAATGTATGTCACTTAATATTAACTTCTTGTCTATTTAACTGTTGTATTAAATCAGTATCACATTTACAAACTCCCTTAAAAATAATTAAAAGCTGGCACTCATCTTAGTTCATCTCGAGCTCACATCTCACAGTTCTTTATTTAAATAACAGAATTATTTTATTTTTGATACTACAGCAAAAACTAGTAGCATATAGGGATGTAACGATTCACTCAACTCACAATGTGATGCGATCCACGATACTGATTTCACAATACAATTTCCTAGATAAAAGACAAATTATAAATGAAAAGGTGTCCTTTTATTATTTCTCCAACAAAATGCTACACATTTCTTTGTGAAATTGAAATATGTCAAATAATAAAACTAACTTGAAATTTTTAAACAAATCCCAAATTAAATAATACAATAAAATAAATATCTTCATATAAACAAAGGCTTTGGCTGTGCCTTTTCCATTTAAAATCAGAGGCAACCACTGCATTTTAATCATGATCCAAACAATTTTAACAAAATTAGATTTAAGACAAATTATAAATTAAATGTGTCCTTTTATTATTGCTTGGACAAAATGCTCCACATTTCTTTGTGAAATTGAAATATGTCAAATAATAAAACTAACTTGAAATTTTTAAACAAATCCCAAATTAAATAATACAATAAAATAAATATCTTCATATAAACAAAGGCTTTGGCTGTGCCTTTTCCATTTAAAATCAGAGGCAACCACTGCATTTTAATCATGATCCAAACAAAGATGCTAAATACATGTTATTTAGATTGCAATTAGATTGTATAATTTCGAAATTTGAAGCAAAAACAATGGTCTGATTTTAGCTTTGTGAATGAGACTCAAATGTCACTCTCCGACAGCAGGTGGCGCTTATGGAACAGCAGGTATTTATAGGCTGCTGCCCCTTTAAGACCGAATGCGCGGATCCAATATAATGATGCACTTGAGATTTCTTTCACCACTGTTTACGTTCACTTAAGACATAACCGACTGTGTTTACGAGAATACTTTCCGAGACTGTTATTTTGAGATAATTTTGTGTGTATGTGTTCATTCAGCTGCAAGGATATGCGAAAGAGGAATCAATTCTGTGTACGCGCATCGTCTGAAACGTGGCTCTCTGTGCGCGCTTCTAATGAGTGTGAACGGTTTAAAACACTTGAATGTTTAAATCGGCAAGACTTTGAAACACGTGCAAACGATCAGCTATGATCTGTTTTACCCCAACAAGCTAGTGAACAACGCAAATTGAGGAATTAATTTTATATCACTGTTCAAGATACATTTTGGTAGCCCGAATGGAAAACACAATAGCCCCGGGACGTCGGGCTAGCGATTTTGCGAGCCCTGGTACAGGTTCTGTACAGATTACTGAAAGGTGAAAAGTGTCATCAATCCGAACTCTTTCCCGTTACCTAGGATGAAGTGTTGTATTGATTGTGTTGCTGTCTTTTTCTGTGTAACGAAAGTAGACTTGTTTTAAGGGTCACCAGTGCCACATTTGTTACGCCGGATAACTTCCTAAAGTATATGGTTATGGTTTTCAGGACGAATAATGCTTCAGCTACTTTTCAGAGATCAATGCGGAAAGCATTATTAGCATAAACTTTTTTTCAGTTATTCCAAAGAATACAGTTAAAGGGGAAGCCAACACGAGAGATTATACAGTTCTGAAGCAAGAAACAAGGGGTTATCCCAACGATATACCAATTATTGATTGTCTTTATACGCAAACAGCCATATGCTCTGCATATGGATGTGACTACACCACTGATCTAACAACACTGGAGTAGAGATGTAGCACATAATCAGAAAGTAGTTAATATGTAAGTTTAATAAGGACAGTTTATGTGCTTAAATCCTTAAATGTGAATTTCTCTGATTCCTTTTCATTAGATTCCTTTTTTTCTGATATTTTAGACAAATGGTAGATTTGTCCTGGGCCAAACTGTGCTTGTTTTTGATAAAGGGTTTAATAACTGTGAGCATGAACGTTTTTGGGAGGTGTCCTAAACAAAGAAAAAGAGTTTACAATATTGATAAAGAGTTTCTAAAATTATATGCATCACCTCCTTCAATAGATTAGTGCATATACTATCTAGCATACATGTTGGTTAAAGCAATAAGCCGCTTATTGCTTTTAGAAAATGGTTATTCCATATATGTAGCAGTTTCACAAAATAAAACAAGACAAATAAAATGTTAATTGACCGGTCCCACTTTATATTGTGTCCCTAATACCTGTGTACTTGCATGTTACTAGATGTGTACATAGTATGTAACCACAGTGTAAGTACACATTGGTACATAGTAGCTACAGCTCTGATGTATGTGTAACTACACATATGTAACAACCCACTGAATGTTATGTACAAATGTGTAACAGGACCTTGGTAACAACACTTTCTGGTAATGAACGTATAAATGTGTAACAGGACTAACGGCACTTTTTGGTAAAGAAAGTGTTACACTTTATATTAGATTTATCATGTAATTACTCTGATGTTATACAGCAGCGGCCAGTAAGTTGGGCTTTACATATAAATTGTGGTTGGTGTCCAGAATGTTAAACTTTATATTAAGTGGACAGTTCCTGAGGAGTTACCATGCAAGTACACTGGTATTACAGTGGTGCTCCAACTCCAACTCGAGATCCAACTCCTCCCACTTTACATATCCTTAAACCTACCCATTTCCACCCCTAAACCTACCCATCTCCGCCCCCTGGATCAAATGGTTCCAATTACTCTTAAACATATTGTTGTTACAAAATGTAGTTATATAATTCCTGTTAAACGAGTACTTGGTAAAGTGAAAAAAAGTGTTGTTACCAATGTCCTGTTACACATTTGTACTTACACAAACCATCCTAAAGGGGTTGTTATATGTGTGTAGTTACAGAAATATTACAGCTGTAGATACTATGTACCAATCGGTACCAATTTCGGTACCAAAGCAAAACACAAAAACATGCTAATTGAACAACATTTTTATTAATAACGTTAAACAAAAATTAAATGTACAAAACCAATGCCATTCTTTATACTTGTTTACTTTTTTCATACTTTTATTACTTGTGGAATAACTTGAAACAATTTATTTTTTTAGTACCGACTTGGTACCGAAATACCGGGTCTTTTGACAACACTAGTTGTTACATGTGTGTAGTTACAGAAATATTACAACTGTAGATACTATGTACCAATGTGTACTTACACTGTGGTTACATACTACGTACATATTTAGTTATTTTGTAAGCACACAGGTATTAGGGTCACTTGATATAAAGTAGGACCCTGTTTCTGTTCTGTTTAAACTGGGATAATTTTAATTTGTCTTTTTTCACCATAGACCTCATGCTGCTAAAAGAGGAGTGCATAGTACCGAATGAAACGGAAGAGAAAGAACAATACGAGACTCATCATGATTTTAAAACCGGAGAAGAATCTTTCAGTTGGCCACAGATTAAAGAGACTTTCTCACAGAAAACAGCTCATGAAACAGGAACTACAAGTTATTTCACCCCTTTTCACTGTGAAAAGAGTTTTGATGAACATGGAAACCTTAAAGTCCACATGAGAGTTCACACTGGAGACAAGCCTTACACCTGTCCGGAGTGTGGAAAGAGTTTTGATCATAATAGAAACCTTAAAGTGCACATGAGAATTCACACTGGAGAGAAACCATATTCCTGTCTTCAGTGTGGAAAGAGTTTCTATAATCAGGGAAACCTTAAAGTGCACATGAAAATTCACACTGGAGAGTGTCCTTTTATCTGCCAACTGTGTGGAATGAGCTTCATTCATAAAGGATTCCTTAATAGACACATGAGAATTCACACTGGAGAAAAGCATTACGTGTGCCATCAGTGTGGAAAAAGTTTCAATCGAATAGGAACTCTTAACAGGCACATGACAATTCACACAAGAGAAAACCTTTATACATGCCCTCAGTGTGGAGAGAGTTTCGATCTACATGAAAGCCTTAAAGCCCACATTGGAGTTCACATTGGAGAGAGTCCCTTCACCTGCCAACAGTGTGGAAAAAGTTTTACTCGAAAGGGAAACCTTAGCAGGCACATGAGAAGATTACACTGCATTTGTTAAACAAAAACTTGATCAACACACGAGGATTCATTTGAGAGAACTGTTTTATGTCATCAGTGTGGAAGGAGTTTCGCAGACATGGAAATGAAAGTGGTTAACGTTGTTTTTCATCAGTAGTATTATTTGTGATTTTAATTTTGTGAACGGGAGTTCCTCTTTTGCCATGTTATAAGCCGGGCGTCGGGTGGTTAACATTCAACCCGTTCTTTTTCATCAGTAGTATTATTTGTGATTTTAATTTTGTGAACGGGAGTTCCTTTTTTGCTGTTATAAGCCACAACAACAATAAAACCGTACGATAGAATGACAAACTAGCTTAAAAAAAAAAAGTTTATTAACAAAAACAAATAAGATGAGGCATGGCATACACCACATGCTGTATTATATACTGATTAATAAAAAATCAGATAGCCTAAAAAAGAAAAAAGAGAGCCTCCATAGCGTAACGTGAGGTAAACAGCAAAGATAAGCGTTATTTTACTTTACTTTAGATTGAAAACCATCCATCGTTTTGCTTAATTTTTGCTGCGCGCACCTTCGCGCTCGTGCTGACTTGGCGAGTATAACCCATGGCTCTACACTCAAAGCGCTGTGCAGTTCAAACGAGTAGCGCAGTTTCGTTATGCTTTCAGTTTCGTTTGCCGTTTGATGTTTCTCATAAGCGACAGAATTGGCAACGCTTATGAGTTGAACAACGCAGTGTTCGCACCAGTGTGACCGCTCACAAAATTTAGTCGCACAGGCAGAAAAAATTGTCACAAAATGCGACCATTTAGTCGCAGTCTGGAGCCCTGGCGTTCTTCGTACGTCGTTTATTACATCCGAGATCAAATGACACGTCCAAGATGATATCATCGCGCTAATCATGATCTGGCTAATTCGGTTCTTCGAACACACCTGTTGTTGATGATTAGTATGGCTGGATTGAGTTATCTGAGATAATTGCACATTCATGGGTTGGTTTAAAAGAGGCTATATATCGATACTCGAAACCACGATCAGCAATTCAATTCAATTCAAGTTTATTTGTTGTAAGGGAAACGGGTCAATTTAGCTCAAAGGGAATCATTTAAGATTTTATAGGGAATTTGGACAGAATCACTGTTTTATGGCTGATCACTGAGTCTGCCAGCGATTCATTGAACGAGCCGTATAACATCAATTCTGCATGGATATTAATATCCAAAATATAGTGAAAACACTATTTATTAGCACAGTAACAAGATCGGCAGTTTAAGACATTAACTTGTAAGCACAAAACACAAGATACTTCTCTTTTCAATATAAATAAGACTTTATTAGATAAATCTAAGACATAAACTAGTCTAACACATAAACACACGCACTCACACATTCACACAAGTTGCAGTGTAACAGTGGTGGGCCCCAGAAAACAGTTTAAATCAATACTTAAATAACTAAATTAAAGTGTTCGGGCGCCAGACAGGAGTAAGCCTGTCAATATTTAAATAAACCCAGATGAGCTCTAAAAGCCACCGGTTACAAACCAAAATAAGTTTACACTCTTTTCAACAACCACAAAAATAAATAAACGAACAGAATAAATGCACAAGAAATCGAGGGTTTTAGTTCAAAGTCCTATTATATTTTCATATACGCAAAGTACAATTGTCCAACAAAAATCATTACATCACTGGTACACCTTTACACCTTGTCAAAGAGAGGGGAGGGGAGGCAACTGTTGCGGATATCGGGTGATGCCGGTCCACTCTATTCCCGCATTCAATTCGATAGATTTAAGAGTCCAGTTCTCAATGGATATAACCACAAAGGAGAAAGGAAAATAAATATACATTCAAACAAGGTTGATATAGGAAACTGTTCAGCTTATAATATATATTTTTTTTAAATATACTCCCACACCAAAGGACAGTGAAGGTGTGTGGCGAAAGTGGTGAGAGCGAGTGGTGTGTATATGTGCAGACGAGACGCTACTCCCCAGAAGTCTGCTTGGAACTCAGCTTTGAAAGATGAATTGGAGGCTATGAAGGAAGGTACCTGGGCAACAAACACTTTAGCGCCCGAATCCGAACACACTCAGCACTGGTATCCTTAGTTTGGAGAAATGGTTCCTCAAAACACTAAATCGATCGCCCAGCACCATACAAAGTGTGCACTCGTAGATAATCCTGCGTCTTTTTACCACAGATATTTGCGATCACCGTCGTCCTCCTTCCTTCCCAAATCCACTCTTACTTTTCCCCCTCCTTTTTCCTCTTTTTACTACTCCTTAAATACAATTACTTCACTTCCTTTCCGATTACGCTGCCGTTCCCATTCGTTGTGACTTTCTAGCTCCGCCACAGCAGGAAGAGAGAAAGTGAGGAAAGAATGAGTTTAAGAGAAT
>NW_015558605.1:40774-42967 GCF_001515605.1 Sinocyclocheilus anshuiensis | reverse complement strand
AGATGGGTTTTCTCCTCATGGTTTTAGAGGAGCTGCTGGCGTGTAAGCCAGAGCACGCTCAAAGAGCGCTAAAAAGCCGCGTCAAAACGCGGTGGTAAAAAGGCTAGAATCTAAAAGCTAAAAAGCGTAATTTGATGGTGTCCTGAGTATTTAAACTGGGCTGTGGGACACCTCCCAAATGGTGTCTTGACCAGTTAGATATTGTCTTTGCTCCGGGTGTTGTATGTTTCTCCTTCCAATTCATAAATCAAATGTTATCTTATCAGTCACATGGTCCGAATTTTTCCCGCTCTTGCAGAGTATAATTTTGAACATGATTTCTATAACATTTCAAGCAAGAAGATTCAAACACACACATACTAAACATGAATATGAACTCTTAAGCTATTCAATAGTTATTAAAAAGACATACACAATAAGTTATTAGAACATGACAGTCAAATGTGTGGGTTACATACATGATACGGAGTTAAGCAATGGACTGATATTCGTGAAGTCTTTTTTAGTTAATTTTGGTGCATCTACATCTGTAAAACAGTTTCTGTGCCATTCTCTGAACATAAGGACATGTTCTGTGATTTCAACCATGTTCTTGATCAAATCTTAAATTGTCTGATTCGGTCTGATACCCTACATTGTATAGCGCTTTTCACGATACAAATCGTTGCTAAGCAACTTTACAGCAAATTAAGTTTCTACAATATTTAGTGGTAGCTTATCAGTGGTGACTGTCAGTTAATGTATATATGGCAGAAATGTACGGAAAAATCAATTAACGACGTAATCAAACAGACGAACACTATTAACAGCAATTATTATATGATGCAATCAAACTTATAGCAAAATTTGGTAGTTCTGTATGTGGTTTCAGGGTTGGCATCATCTGAGGTCCTCTGAGGGGTTGGCATCATCTCTTCTCAGGTGTTCTGGATCCAGACTGAAGCTTGTGGATGTCAATCCCGTGGCAAAAACAGAGAAACAAATAGAGACATAATTAGCGTAGCTGCTGTTCCAACCAAACAAAATTGATTGCAATGCAGCTATTGACTGGCGGCAAGACAGCCCCCTGAAGGCCCTCCAGGAGACTCTGGTGTATATTCAGCAGGATTCTATATTGAAAACGTGCTCAGTTTTGGACTTGGAGTCAGCCTCAAAACATGGATACTTTAGGTAATATAGAAATTCTAGCCAAGACATATCTGGGAAAAAGAGGACATATGGTCACACTGTAGAAAGACATCATTCCTTGTCAAAATCTTTACCTACTTGAAAATAAAATAAGTAAATTTTTTTGATGTGTTTATACACATTATCACCATCATCAACAAAGTGAAAATAATTGGTGAAATACCTGGTTTGGTAAAGTGATCAGCCCTTTATGCCGGGTTCACACTGCACGATTCAGATCGCTGCTCTTCTCACACTTCACGACTGTCTGGGGTAGCACCTAGTTGCTGTTGTGAGCACATGACACAACGGATCGGGGACAGTGGGTCAAACATCACACAACTTCTCAATAGGAAGAATCGCTGAAACTCGTAGTTTTCATTGTCTACAAACTATGTTTCACAACCAAACACACTTGAGTATTGAAATGCGAAATAACATAAGATAAGACAAGACAAGAGAATGGATTTATCCGTCAAAAACGGTAGCCCGCAAAAAGCTTGCAGTCCAAGTTGACTGTACGCCGATTTGCAGTGAGAAAAAAAGAAAGAAGAAGAATATGAAGGACAGAATGGTTTCTTGCAGACGCCATATGTGCTGATGTTTTGATGCAGATCTATGACTTCACCCCCAACATTTCCTTTGTCCTGTATCTTGCTCTCTTATTGGCTGTTGGTCGTCACAGGTGTCATTTCTAGTCAAAACACATTTAACACTGCAGGGCTGTGAGTTGCCAACAGGTCCAGATATTTAGCATGCCAAATATCTCACAGGCATTGGCAATGCATTGACGCTTCTCCCAGATCACATCTTTCATAACAAACACTACGTGATTGTCACTCGCATGAACAAGCACAGATTTGTCAGCGATTTCCACAAAACTGTAAGAGTGTGAAAATCGGGGCAGAAATTGTGCAGTGTGAACCCGGCATTAGAGTATACCAGGGATAGTTAACTTTGATCCTGGGCTGCGTTCCACTCCACTTCCCTAAGCACTTCCCCTCGGGGGAATCCCCGCTGCCATTT
>NW_015558605.1:31217-40215 GCF_001515605.1 Sinocyclocheilus anshuiensis | reverse complement strand
TCAGCAGGATTCTATATTGAAAACGTGCTCAGTTTTGGACTTGGAGTCAGCCTCAAAACATGGATACTTTAGGTAATATAGAAATTCTAGCCAAGACATATCTGGGAAAAAGAGGACATATGGTCACACTGTAGAAAGACATCATTCCTTGTCAAAATCTTTACCTACTTGAAAATAAAATAAGTAAATTTTTTTGATGTGTTTATACACATTATCACCATCATCAACAAAGTGAAAATAATTGGTGAAATACCTGGTTTGGTAAAGTGATCAGCCCTTTACACACTGCACGCACTGCACGATTCAGATCGCTGCTCTTCTCACACTTCACGACTGTCTGGGGTAGCACCTAGTGAGCGCATCATCATCAACAAAGTGAAAATAATTGGTGAAATACCTGGTTTGGTAAAGTGATCAGCCCTTTATGCCGGGTTCACACTGCACGATTCAGATCGCTGCTCTTCTCACACTTCACGACTGTCTGGGGTAGCACCTAGTTGCTGTTGTGAGCACATGACACAACGGATCGGGGACAGTGGGTCAAACATCACACAACTTCTCAATAGGAAGAATCGCTGAAACTCGTAGTTTTCATTGTCTACAAACTATGTTTCACAACCAAACACACTTGAAATGGGAAATGGGAAATAACATAAGATTCAAGAGAATGGATTTATCCCTGTCAAAAATGGTAGCCAGCTTGCAGTTCGTCACAGGTGTCATTTCTAGTCAAAACACATTTAACACTGCAGGGCTGTGAGTTGCCAACAGGTCCAGATATTTAGCATGCCAAATATCTCACAGGCATTGGCAATGCATTGACGCTTCTCCCAGATCACATCTTTCATAACAAACACTACGTGATTGTCACTCGCATGAACAAGCACAGATTTGTCAGCGATTTCCACAAAACTGTAAGAGTGTGAAAATCGGGGCAGAAATTGTGCAGTGTGAACCCGGCATTAGAGTATACCAGGGATAGTTAACTTTGATCCTGGGCTGCGTTCCACTCCACTTCCCTAAGCACTTCCCCTCGGGGGAATCCCCGCTGCCATTTCGAAGTGCGTTTCACTTCGTGAAGTGGACGAGGGAAGTTTATATGGACAGACCCTGGACCCCTTGATTTTGACCGAGTGAGCGAGTCTGCTTCATAAGCTCACTTCAGTCCTCGCCATAGACCACAATGCAACACGATTGTGACGTCACCACAGATCACGTTTAATTTATCCCCACCCCAAACAACTCTATAATATAAACATTTTTTTTTTTTTACATTTATAACAGCCCAAGCATACCTATATATGAATAGAATGCTGCACCAAACAAATAACTAAGGGGAAAAATGTAAATAATAAACCAACTCCATAGCGGATTCTAAGTGATCAAGGGCTTAGGACGTTCCAATTCAGCCCATTCTAAAGGTTCCGCCAGAAGTGGGCACTCATGCAATGTAATCAATGTTGTACATCCGAGTAAATGAGATGAAGGGAAGTTTGCGAGTGAAGTGCATAAAAAAACGGACTGGAACGCAGCCTGAGTCTGTGCAGTAGTGATTTATTTGGAGCTTGAGTCTGCGCATCAGTGATTCATTTGGAGGTTGAGTCTGTGCAGTAAAGATTTATTTGCAGCCTGAGTCTGCGCAGTAATGATTCTATTTGAACCTGAGTCTGTGCAGTAGTGATTCATTTGGAGCCCGAGTCTGTGCAGTAGTGATTCATTTGGAGCCTGAGTCTAGTGACTAGAGCCTTGGTATCAAAATCCCACCCTAACTCCCACAGACCCAATCGCAAACACATAATCATGACACCACACCCCATTTTTATAGCATCAAATAACTAACTAAAAGCAAACTTATTCGACAAATGAACACTTGAAAATACATCAGCATGATAAGAACTACCTACCATCTTCTAAAATTACAGTGGAACATAATAAAGTCCCTCATTAAAGTTAGTTATTTTAGCCATCATGTGGGTATCAGTAGATCCAGATGAAATATACTTACATTCTCTATCATTAAATGGAAACTACATCCAGTTAGTCCTGACAAGCTTTTCGTGCATTTATATAGAGCATGTCATAGATTCTTACCTAACCTTTGGTGTACATCCGAGTAAACGAGACGGAGGGAAGTTTGCGAGTGAAGGGCATGAAAAAATGGACTGGAACGCAGACCTGGAGTGCCGCTGTCCTGCAGAGTTCAGCTCCACCCCTTAAAGAAAACATACCTGCTTGAATCATTAGTAATGCTGAAGACATTGATTAGCTTGTTTAGGTGTTTGATTAGGGTTGAAGCTCAACTCTGCAGGACCAACGTTGCCTATCCCTGGAGAATATACCATTATAAACTTGCTCAGGTGCAACCAATCAACTTCCAGATCAAACACCAGGCTAATTGCCCCACCTGACACCAATTTGAGTGGTTTTGATTACTTGAGGATAAAACCAGCAGTTTCTTTAAGATTACACTTTTGCATGGTGCTGCAAAGAATTCACCACTGTTGGAAAAGCGCTGTCAAAAGGGCCCTGAGATAAAGTTGTTGAAAGTCGACTTGTCTAATCCTGTTATTGTAATTTTTTTTTTAATTTTGTATTAATTTTCAGAACTGTTGACTTTTTTTCTTTCATTAGTTTGATGTTGTAAGGCAGTGGTTCTCAAACTTTTTTGGTCGCACCCCCCTTTAAACCTATAAAAAATCCGGTGAAGCCAGGAGCAAGATATGCCTTGTCATATTATCTGCATTTAGCTTTTGAAAATCCAGCACCTGCCTGGGTCTGTGCAACTCCTTCTATGGCTTTTCTCTTCCCTGTCACAAACTGATCCATCCCCCATTCTAAGTTACGTCCATTGGCTGTTTACTGTTTTATTTCTTTTCTTTTTCAGCTGATTGTGACGATGATATAAAATGTCAGTAGAATAGATATTTTGTATGTCAATACATTTGCATGTCTTTCAGTGGGCAGGACTACTTAAAGACATGTTAGGACAATAAAAAAAGAGCGGGATATGCCTAATGAGGTATGCCTAACCTACTACTGACTGTCATTAAAGTTAATCAAATAAAGAAAAAAGAAAAGCGTTTACTGCCTGAAAAATCACTGTCATACAGTAAAGTCTATGCAGTATTTTATTTAAAGGGGTCCCATTATGCTCTTTTACAAAGTCTTGATTTTGTTTTGGGGGTGTACTAGAACATGCTCTCATGCTTGGTAGTTCGAAAAAAACTTTATTTTTCACATAATTTACATTATTACAATACCTTTCTCCCCAGCCTGGCACAAATGGCTCGATTAGTTCTGGGTTTGATGAAGGCCCACCTTAGACGGTGTTTCAGTACTGCCACGCCCCTTGCCAAAGCAGCAAGTTCTGTCTGTTTCGGTATAGTTAAGCATGGCGTTAATATTGCCATATCAATTTGAGCCTGTGTTCTGTCGATTTGTGCTACCCTGTCAGATTTTGCTACCTCCCATTAAAACTGGGTAGTACAATTCGACTACGAAAAATGCTACCTGTAAAATGATGGTTTATTAACATCTACACCAACCACAACCCTAAACCTACCCATACAGTAATGCAAATACAGTAATTATGTGTTATATTCGCGGTTGCGGCTAGAAGGGATACAGCTACCGGAAACCAACAATAAATAATTTTTTTCTACCTATTAGATTGTTTTATTAACGTCTACATGTTGTGGAAGCTGTCCTCAGTAAAATGTGCAGCACACAATAGCAAATTGGGGTTATAATGCTCAGGAACAGAGTTAAAAAATATATTGCAACCACTGTTTCCTGACATCATCCGCATTCGGAATCCCAAACAAAGACGTTTGGGCACAGAGGTGAAAAAAAACAGCGTTTCAGACGGTCGCACACTGGACGAGAAGCGCAGCGTCGCGTTGCGCCACGTCTTTAAAATTCGAATACATTATTTTCTATGAGTGTAGGCACACTGGCGGCGCCGTTCGGCGTCTGTCCGCGGCGCCCAGCTACGTCGTGTTGTACTTGTAAGAATTGTTCTAGACATGCCGAAAATTTGAAGCTACAGCACAGCAGCTCTTCTTCTTGGTTTTCTCTGATGCACTAACTCTGCAGCAGCACTTCTTCTTCATCGTCTCGTCTGATGCACTCACTCAACCAAGCATTCTAACCACAACCTCGCCCCTCCCCACCCCCCAACCATTCAAATTTCTGTAGGCGGGAATTATTTGTAATGATATTCCAATGAGCCACTCTGTGATATCACAGAGCCTGGAAAACAAACGCTATAGTCCAAACGAGCCGTTCGTTGTAGTTCTTGAAAAGGGATTAAAAAAAAAAACGAAATATCTCCCTTTGGAGTGGACTTTGAGATTTGTAACTTTCTAGATCTTTTTTATGCCCAAACATACACACTGACTAAAATTAAAAAAGTGAAAAAGCATAATAGGACACCTTTAAAGCTCTATTTTTGGCCCTTTTGCCTTTATTATGATAGCACATATCAGTGCTGACAGGAAGCGAAGTGGGAGAGCGATTGGGGGGTGGGATCAGGAAAGGTCCCTGAGTTGGGATTCAAACTTGGGACGCCCATAGCGCAACGGTGCTGTGTGTCAGCGCACTGCCCACAAGGCTATCAGCACCAACACAATGCAGTATTTTATTTTACATTTCATAACAATCAGCCAAACTGGTTAAATTACATGAGTTAAAATGGGGTCAAGTTAACCCTCTTGCGTGTCTGAGGGTGTTTTGGGGCCCTGGGGAAGTTTTGACATGCCCTGACATTTGTGTTTTTTTTTCAGTATCTTAAAAAAAACATTCATGTCTAAAGTCTGGTAACACTGTATTCAGCACAAACTGGGCTACAATAATATGTGAGCAGCATGAAAGTATATGTTTGTGTTTTTGAGAAAACAATGTTTATGCGTGGTTAGTGAAAAACTACATTTTTTAAGTCACTGAAATAAGGCCGTAAAACACATACAGAATATTTGTTCACAAGACTTTTGAGAACCGGATGTGGTAGACTAGAGATTTTGATACAAAATGATGTGAAAAGTATCCTGTTCACTCCTTCACAGAAAACAATATATTGATTTAACATTTGTAAAACATGTTTTTGTAATAGAATGCCCTTAAGCGAGGGAGTGACAATGGCCATGAATATTTAGACAAAGGGCCTCCCATAATGGGCCATCAATATGAATGTGACTGAGCCAAGGCAGGTAAGAAAGAGTGTGAGGAGAGTAAAATAATGTGGGGTTTTGATTATTATTTGTATCCTTGACCTTCACTGTGTATATTTTTATTATACTGTATTGCAAATAAAATACATGATTGAACACTGAGACTTGAACAGTAACACACCTTTGTGCCAAACATTCATTCATAGTGTTAACACTCCTACTACTTTTATATCTTGTGGTTTTAAATGTTAAAAACCATTAAACAAACATTCTGGCATTATGAGACATTTAGACAATGAAATTACACACATTTCAAAATATAGTAAAATGTGTACAAGTTATGTCACAATAACACAATAACTACAGATGCAAGTAATCTTAGGCTACTCATCAGAGTGATATCCTCCACTGGATCCAGCTGCATGACGCATCGCGTTGTGTTCTTCCTCTTCTGAGGTAAATTCAGGGTTATTCCTCTCAGTCTTCTTCCAGAAACAAAAAGTAGCCGAGATCAACTCTTCACGTTTGTTTACGGATGATGTGGGTGTTTACATGCGCGCGCGTCTCATGTGAATGTTTAGAATCTGAAAAGCGTGACTGCATTAGATATAATGAGTTGAGACGGGAAACCTGGACATTGCGTTGGTTTCTTATGGATTACTTTAACAGAGAATATTTGTTTTGGAAGTGACTTACTTCATTTAAAAGTAGACATTTCAAGCTTTCTATACATATATTTCTCATGTATTTGAGATGAGTATTTGCGGAGATTCATGTTTTATTTACGTGTCTGTGAAGAGAGGTGACAGAGACCGAGCCGGCAGAGAATGCACCCTGTTTATTTTCTTTATTTTACAGAAGCACATTATTTTGTTGTTATTATGACTATACACAAATAATAGTAGACCCTTTGCAATTTCAAACAATACCTTATTCTTATCTGTACGATCAAAACTGACGGAGTATTTTTAGATCTTTTCCCGGTCATAAAGAAAATACGAGACAGACCGCACCAGTGCGGGCTTCAACCCCAGGGGGTTAATCGCCGATGAGAAAGTGCCCTTTCAGTTTGATCTAGGTGCCCCCGGACCGCGATTTCAACTGATGGGGAACACTTCAGACCCTTTAGATTCCCATCTCCATGTTGATACACTCTACTCTTAAGTTTTCTATATATGGTTTTGGTCAGGGACAGGAATGACCATGGCAGACCCTTCATTTTGTGCAGGGGTCTGTGCTTCTTTGCTCTGGCCAGATGCTGATGCAAAATAAAGGCATTGACAACAACAATATCTACAAAGTGGTAAAAGAAGGATCGATACCACTTCTGTGTCTTGTGGAGCACTTTGTAGTATCCAATGAGATCATCGGACAGGTCCACTCCACCGTAAACCTGTTGTAGTCCAGCACAGCACCTGGAATAGGCACATGCAGACCACTTCCCATCATTGTCCTTCACCCTCCTTTGCACTGTGACACCTTCATATGCTTTGTGGAAAGTGGAGCACATCAGTACTTCCCAGGTGTCTTTCCATTCCACAAACAGCAGCTCATCCTCTCTGAGCCGTCGCATGGACCCTCGTGGGGCATTCCGCGGCAGTCTGTTGGTGGTTGTCTTTGGGAAACCAATTCTGTTTGGACAATGGTGCCACATGCCCAAATCCTCTTAGAGAGGAAGTCTCTGAAAAGCATGGAACTGGTGTAGAAGTTGTCAACGTGCAGCTTGTAACCAGTGCCCAACATCTTTTCATCTATAAGTGAGATGACCGACTCATAGCTCAGCCCATTCTGAGATGGCATGGACTTACCCTCATACACGAAGAACTCACAGGTGTAACCACTCAGTGAGTCTGCCAAGACAAAAAGCTTGTAGCCCCATTTAGTGGGTTTGTTCTTCATGTATTGCTTGAGTCCAGACCTCACCTTGAATGCCACCATCCTCTCATCTATAAAAATGTTCTGCAGGCATCCTTAATATTGTCATAGAGAGGCTTGATCTTCCCCAAGCAGTCATAGGCTGCTGTTCCCTTCTTCTTTTCATTTTCTTCATCATCCTGAGGATCGCAAAGATGAAGAGTGTTTGTGATGTTCAGAAACTTCCTAAAGGACATGATCTTGGCAGGAAGGGGGACACTATAGATTTGAGACCTTCACAAGATCCATGTACACAACAAGTGCCAGGTAAG
The DNA here is from genome assembly GCF_001515605.1 of Sinocyclocheilus anshuiensis. Lineage (NCBI taxonomy): Eukaryota > Metazoa > Chordata > Actinopteri > Cypriniformes > Cyprinidae > Sinocyclocheilus > Sinocyclocheilus anshuiensis. The sequence continues at coordinate 32,861 of NW_015558605.1, read as the reverse complement.
GCTTCAAGTCTTCTACAGAGATGTTATGCCATGGCTTGTCTCTTCCCTGCTGATTTTTGGATCCATGCATTTGTGTGCTGAAAGATGGTCTGCAGCACAGATGATGAAAAGAAAAGCTGAAACAACTGCAGGGCTGTGTATGATGCAGTTGTCACCAACTGTAGCCCAGGTTCAAGAGCAGGCCTAAACACAGGCTCAGGAGGCCCAATGTCATCATCATCCACATTGTGCCATCTTTCCTGTGAGGTGCTAGGGGGACACAGCAGGGACTGACTGGCTCCTTCTCATGCTGTCAACAAGGCAGATGGCACAGGCTGTTATGGCCTGAAATGAGGGAGAAAAAAGCTTCTGAAAACTTCCGGAGCAGTCTTCCCTCATGGACTGACCCGGGCCAGCCCACGGAGGTGTCAATGAAGTGGCCCTGATGGTCACAAACAGCCTGCAGGATTATAGACGGAAATCAGGCCGTGTGTCACAGTCATTGACAAACCTGTCCAGCATTGGCATATTCTGGTTTATCCTGCAGTACAGGGGTCTAGTCTGATTTTGGGAAAGAAGGAAAAGGGAAAGTTTGTAGAGCTCTGACAAAGTAATTGGTGGAAGACATATTGAGATAGTTCAGTAAACTACTTTTAGTAACTGCTAATAAATACCACATTGGGGAAAAACTACTAGTCATCCATTTAAAACCTTAGTTAATTAAGCCTATGGAGGACTGTTCTTGTTGCCTAGCAAGAGTGACAGCTGCCATTGACTCGTGGTAGTAACGTTTGTACTGGACTTTTTTTATATTCAACTGCCTAAAAAATGGTTAAAAACCTGTCTAAATATGTTCACCATGGTCTTGTTTATGTACATAATAAAGACAATAAACTATATAAAACTGGATCTTGCTAAGATATGTCAATATTTGATCCGCTTGATATATGTATTTTGTATTTGTTTCATATGTATCATTATACAATACTTGCATTAAAAATTGTAATCTGGCAATTAAGGACGCAGCCTCTGAATTGGGACGCAGCAAACCAGTTTAACTAAAGCTGGCCGCACACTAGACGATTTTCAAATCTTAAACGATTTTAAAACCATGGGAGACCACAGACATGAAGACAGTTTCAACCGATTTTTAGCCTTATAATCCTCTGAATACACACACTAAACGATTCGACCAGACCACGAGACCACACACTTGATGACTGTAGGAACGATTTCACAGTGACACGAGATCTCACGGAGACTCGCGAGATCAAACGTGACTAGAGAAGATAAACAAATGGAGAACAATGGACGTTGTCAGCTGGCTCTCCCAGCGCGGGTTCTGTTTCACAGTGAAAAACTAAGTATAACAAGAATTATGGGTGATGTACTCTGCTTTCATGGCATGTTTCTGGCTGCCCAGTTTTAGCTACAGAAGCACACAACATCCGGTAGGTGACACTTGCTCACTCTCATTGGCTATCGGTGGGATTACGTCAGAGTCAGCCAGATCGAGAGTCGTAAATATCAAACATGTTTGATATATACAATTTGAGTTCGGGGACGCTCCATCTAGATCGGGAGCAGTTAAATAATCGTAATGACACCTCACAATAGAGGATTTTTGGACAAAAAAAATCGCTTACAACAAGCCGTGAATCGGGC
>NW_015558605.1:22592-30950 GCF_001515605.1 Sinocyclocheilus anshuiensis | reverse complement strand
AAAAAATCTTTTACAACAAGCCGTGAATCGGGCCCCCCCCCCCCCCCCAAATCGGGCTTAAAATTGGACTTAAAATTGTCTAGTGTGTGGCCAGCCTTACCTGGCCATGGTCTTGGCTAAGCCTGAGATACACCACCTGATGGTGCCAGGGGTGAAACATCCCCACCAGCTTAGTAAGGTATCAAAAATAAAGATAAATATTAACAATTCTGGCTCCATAGTTTTTTTTTTTCTTCATTAACAAATACTGTGTGAAGATGGCAGCTCTCATCTTGCACTGTTGTTATGCCACAAGAGCGGTAATCGGGAACACCTGGTGGAGTAATTAGTAAATCCTACAAAGACTAGACCAGGGATCCTCAAATCTGGCCCACAAGAGCCACTTTCCTGCAGAGTTTAGCTCTAACCCTAATCAAACACACCTGAGCATGCTAATCAATGTCTTCAGGATCATTAGAAAATCACAGGTAGGTGAGTTTGATCAAGGTTGGAGCTAAACTCTGCAGCGCATTGGCCCTCCAGGGCAAGATTTGAAGACCCCTGGGCTAGACCATCCCATTCAACAAGTTTTTGTGCGTCCTTTGAAGGGAGCAACCTCCAAACTGGAATACAGCTACAGTGTTAAAGGAGCATTGAAGCAGTGTTGCAGTTCATTAAATTAATAAGTTATTAACTGAGTGCTGATTGAGCAGTGATGAACACCTGCTGTCAACAAGCACAGTCACTGATGTAAAGAGGAACAACAAGAACAGGAAAAAGAAGAAAAGACAAGCATAAACAACAACTACAACTGATGTACAGCCACACAGCATTACATGAAATCAACTGAAATAAACTAACACGTTAAATTTCTCAAGATCTCAGCAGAGGATGATTAAACAACTTCAAAAACAGCATCACCATCTTCAGGGGTAAATTTTACCCGTGGTTGTTTTTCAAATGTACATAAAAGATTTAAAATAAAACATTCAAGTCTCCCAGTCATTGACTTTTACTAAAATTATGTAATTTACAATCCAATGTTGTTAAAAAATCTTTAGATAAAACCAGATCAAAAAACGGGGCATTTATTCCTATAAGCGCTAGCGGGTCAAATTTACCCGCTATATAATGCATGTATTTTCGCGCTGTCATTTTCTTGCCGCTTATGTTTTAACATTGTACATTTCTAGGCAACTCCTTTCACTCACTGATTTAGCGGTTATCAGTTTCATAAATAAAAGCCAAAATGACAAAAAAAAAAGCGATTTATGGAAGGTAGGTATTAGAAACACTAAATGCCATGAGAGGTGAGTCTGATGGAAAGTTATGCGTCCTGGGTCGGATCAGCATCTGACGGCTCATCTGACAGTGATCCAGATATCATATTTACATTGGTCAAACTTTGGTTTAATTATTAAATTTTTGTCTTGCCGTATCGTTTATTGTTCGCTACTGTGTTGCTATTCTAGTCTGGCCGTTTCCTGAAGAAAAAAAAAGATCTATATGATGTAATGAATAAAACCATTTTTGATTACCCAAAGTTTAATGGTGTTGTTCTCTTATTCAAATTATAAATGATATAACTAAACAAATTAATAAATATTTAGGTGAAGCTGTGCGCTTGAATTTGTAATCGCATCATCCTATGCAGTGTGGTGAATTATTATTGCTCATTATTGTCTATAGGCTATTTTAGCAATTTAAATACTATGGGTTATCTTAATATATTGATTAGTGACGTTGTATTATAATATTACACCAGGCAGTTTTGCTCATATTCTGGTTTTCGAAAGCATTTGAACAGTTTTCATGTTGTTGATGCCAGTCCAGCTTTTGATTTGCCATCTGGTGAACTGTCATCTTGAAATGTTAATAATCAGTCAGGTTCTTTGTTTGTCAGAGAAAGTGATCCCCAAGTTGCTCTCATTGAGAATAATGTTACCTTTTCCAGGAGAGAGACGGCAGATATATGTGCCTCAATTGTGGCCAATAGCTTGGTATCATCAGTTGTTTCAGACCTTGAGGACCTCAGCACGGAACTGCATAGCCAAACTCGTCAAGATGTGATTTCTGTCATTCCTCTTAATAACTCCATCAGATCAGCTGTCGAAGATAGTTTGGGGCATTTTGAGAGTCCCATTTCCATGTTTAACGCAGAAACTAAAAGAACTAATTATTTAGTTGACAAATGGGGTGTCGTGGAGCCTGTTGAAATTGTGCTTGGCATGAGATATGACGTGAGGAGATACAAAAAGACTGGATGTTCTGGATGTTTACTGGATGATCAGGTCCCAGTAAAAGAAGCATATATGTATGTCCCAATTTTGGAAACATTAAAATTTGTTGAAATGTAGATGTATGTACACTGCTGACAGAATTTACAGGAGGGCAGAAATCACATTTTGAGAACTTCTTTGATGGAACTTACTTCCAGAGTCATCCATTATTCTCAAAACATCCCAGTGCTTTACAAATTCAGGTGTACTACGATGAATTTGAAACCGCAAACCATCTTGGCTCTAAACGTGGGGTACACAAGGTTGGTGCTCTTTATTTTGTGCTTAGAAATCTACCACCAAAATTTAATTCAAGACTGATGAATATCCATTTGATAGCTCTATTTCATGCTCAAGATGTGAACAAATATGGATTTGACCCCATCTTGGAACCACTGATTCGTGACAAAGATTCTAGAGTCAGATGGTATTGAACTACCTATATCAACGAGTAGAGTTTATGGCACAATATGTCAAGTAATTGGAGACAACTTGGGCATGCACTCAATCCTTGGGTTCACAGAATCGTTTAGTGGACATTACTCCTGTCGTCTATGTTTGACTGAAAAAGCTGATGTCCAGTTAGTTTACAACGAGGATGATTTTAGGGTTATTTTGCGTGATTGTACAATTTATGAACAGCACTGCAGTGAGTTGGAATCTGACCCTCAACTCAAGTCGACACATGGCCTCAAAAGAAACTCGACACCCAATAGTCTGCAGTATTTTCATGTGTGCTACAACTACTCTCTAGATGTGATGCATGACATCCTGGAAGGAGTTGTGCAATTTGAAATGAAACTACTGTTTGAGTGTCTTTCAGAAAAATTTGTTACACGGAGTGAATTGCTCTTGATTATGGATATTTGGAGAGAAAAAATCAGCCTACAAAGGTTAATCTAGAGCACAGTGGAAATAGCATAGGGCTCAACTCCATCCAGGCACTCTGTCTTATCAAAAACATTCCATTACTGTTTGGTGATATTGTACCCTTGGGTGCTCCTGCACATAACTTCACATTCTAAACCTGGTGTTTTCCCCTTGTATTTCTAAAGGCATGACTGTCCACCTGAAGTATTTAATAATTTAGCACCATGGATTATTAAAAGAGTTATATCCACACAAAAACTTGTTCCCCAAACACCATTTTATGGTTCATTATCCAGCCTGTATTCGCAAAATTGGACCGTTAGTGCACATGTGGAGCATGAGGTTTGAGGCCAAGCATAACGTTTTTAAGAATACACTAAAGAAATGTGGAAATAATTATCTTGGTGTTAAGATACTGACACACCTAGTGTAGTGTCAGCACTAACTTGGTGTAAATGAGGGGGAGGGAAACACTGCGGGTGAACAAACGGTGAACACTTACAGTGTTGTTTTTACTCTATGCAAGTGTAAAAAAACGTAACACTACTTAAAGTGTTAGTTTAACTCTATTTAGTGTGGACCTATATAAACCCCGAAAAAGTGTTAATTTTCTCACTGCGAGTGTTAATTTAACACTTTCAAATTTGCTGTGTATTTTCATATTGTGCATATAATAGTACTCACATAAGGACTCATAATTTACTTGAAAAGAGACATGTCCATTGTGTAACTGCATCATCTACACAAACCATTGTGCCTGGACCCCGATGATGGCCTTGAGTTAAACCGCATTGTTTCAGTTACCTTCTGTGTCGTTGCCCACAACGCTTCGGTGACAGGACTTTGAAATAGCAAACAGAGAAAACAATAAAATGCATGACTTATTTCGCATCCAGCTAGTCAACTCCGTCGAAGCTGTTGTCATAGCCTAGTAGGCTTTTTTATTTGAATAGAAAATATCAAGGGTCCATAGAAAAATACTGTTGGTACGTTTTTTGCAGCGGGGCAGCTCAAGAACGCCGGACACACAAGTACTCTGGCTCTTTTGCCCCAAGGCTGCCCAGGCTGGCTTTGTCAAGCCAACATCAAAGTTTGTTTTCAAACTTTAGCTTCTAGTTATGTTGATTTGGCAAAGTCAGCATATTGTTATGCTATTTAAATTTATTATGTTGGCTTGGCAAAGAACATACCCCGCAGTGGGATATAAGTTGTACCCCTGGGGCGCAAGAGCCCCCCTTAGTTGCCCCATAGACATACTATGGTGAGGGACGGCCCATGAAACAGCATCTGAACTTGCATGTTTTTCCTACTATGGTAATTTACATAGAAATGTTGGATTGAACCAAAGTCCCTTTAAGGAAAGTCATGTCACTCGGCGGCCATCTTTGAAACGCCTCTCGGGCATGCAAGTGCAGCTCCTATCTCGTTGAATGGGGAAACATCAAATTCTCCAAAACTGTTCACTAAGCTTACGATTACATTTCATATTTGAAATCACCAATGAAATCTGACAACAACTGTATCATAAATGTTGTTTATTTTGCTCAAATAGCGTTAAAAAAAAGGTTAGGATCATTATCAAGCTGTCAAACCACGCTCTAGCATCACATCCCATAGACTGACATAATAAAAGGCCCAGATGGATATCTTTGGATCACAGTGTCATAGAGACATAGGGGTGGGCTCGTTTGACTCAAGGCAGCAAACAGCCAATCATGAATCACCTTAACCTCTTCCTAGCCACTCCCTAGCAACCAGTGTCGAGCACCCTAGCAACCCAAACCCAAAGAGGCATATCTTCAAATCTGAATGTCATAGAGACATGGGAGTTGGTTTTTATCATTCATACTGGCATGCAGCCTTTGGAGAATCATAACTGGCAGCTGTCAAGCCACTCCTTAGCAACGAAACAGAGTATCCTAGCAACCATCTACCAAGACCTATATCTTTGCATCAGAACATCGTAGAGACATGGGAGTTGTCTTTTTTGACTTATGCAAATAGCAAATATGACTCCCAACATGCTAGCAATGAATAGCTACATGCTAATAGTGATTAACTAAATGCTAAATCAGGTTATGAACATGCCAAGAACTCTATAAAACTCCATAGTAACAATCTGTGACAACTACCAACCGCCTAGAAACACGAGAGCAACCACCCAGAACACCCTAGCAATGCCCCAGCAACCGCCCAGAACACCCTAACAACTGCATAGCAGCACCCTAGCAACCTCCCCGGGTACCCTAGCAACAGCATAAAAAACACCCTAGCAACTACCCCGAGTACCCTAGCTACCGCATAGCAACACCATAACAACCACCCAGAACAGCTTAGCAACCGCCTAGCAACCATGTGACAGCACCATAGTAACTTCTCAGAACACCCTAGCAAGCATCCAGAATACCCTAAATACTACCTTTCAACACCCTAGCAACCACCCAAAACACCCTAACAACCGCCTAACAATCCCCTGGCAGCAACCTAACAACCATTCAGAAAACATTAGCATCTAACAACTACCCAGAACACCCTAGCAACCACACACGATACCCTAGCAACCACCTAGCAGAACCATAGCAACTACTCAGAACACCCTAACAACCGCCTAGCAACCACTCAGAACGCCCCTAGCAACCACCTAGCAGCACCATCATAGTAACCACTCAGAACACCCTAGCAACCATCTAGAAAGCACCCAGAATACCATAACTGCATAGCAACAAACTAGCAACCACTCAGAACACCCTAGCAACCACTCAAAAAGACCTATCAACAGCCTACCAACCACTCAGAACAGCCTAGCAACACCATAGCAACTACTCAAAACATCCTAGCAACCACCGAGAACACCCTAACAACCCCCTAGCAACAACCTAGCAACCATTCAGAAAATCTTAGCAACTGCCTAACAACTACCCAGAACATCCTAGCAACCGCCTAGCAATGCCCTAGGAACCACACAGGATACCGTCGCAACCGCCAAGCAACACCTTAGTAACCAACCAGAACACCCTAGCAACTGTATACAGTAACTGTAAACATCAAAATTAAAAGGCACATGTCCACTACAGAACACTCTAGAGACATGCGGGTAGTGTTTTTTATCTTTTATCATTGACCTAGAAACACCCTAGCAACTGACTAACAACCACTCAAATTACCCTAACAACAACATAGCAACAACCCATAACACCTTAGCAACTACCCAGACTACACTAGCAACTGCCTAGGAACCACCAATATTTTTGTCTAGTTCTCCATAACAAAAGGTGCATTGTGAATTTTATTTTATTTTTTTTTAATGCTTGTGGTTTATATAAAATGTATTACTATGAAATCTTATCAGTCTGGGAAAAGCTGCTTTATTGTCCATATGGTGTTAGATGCCCATTCACGACCATGGCCACTTTGAATTATAAGCGGTGAAATTACATGCTTGGTTTCAATTATTTGTTTGTAAATTGCATGCTTTAATTCAGTAATAGCATAAGTTAATTGTGGCTGCCAAAATGGCACTTGAATGACTAAATGACGGATATGTAACTATATTCATCTATTGCAGGTGGATGGAACAACAACCGCACTACAGCACACTTTCAGAGTGTCTTCCGAGTTTTTCCTAGTAAAACAGGCAACATAACAGCACAGGAGGACACAGCGATTTAGTCTGCAGTGGACATGTCTTCTGCAGTCACAGCAGATGACGACGGTGTTGATCGTTCACCATTCCAGGATCTTTGTGGGGTTGTACTGTATCATAATTACTTGCCAACACGTTTTGAGGCTCTAACTGAAAATGCACTAGTTTACATTTCAGGGTTTGTTGTGAGGAATGTGTTGCAAAAACTCAGGTGTGAAGTGTGCCGTAGTAGCCTGGTATCCGATGCAGTACCTGGTCTGAGATTGGCTCTGAGGATGTCTTCTGTCTTGGTAGCCACATAACTGACACATAAGACGGAATTGACAATCATCATTACTTTTTGATATCTCTTCTAGTCACCAGCTTCTACAATTTAAGGTACCACCACATTACACGCATTACGTTTACAAAGTGGAAATACAAGAAAGAAAGTGTGCAAAACGGTACTGTTTCAAGGGTACTAGAGAGTAGAGATGTTTGTAAGAATGTAGATTTTCAGGAGAAGCATTGTGTATTTTATTTTTATATGCACAACTCAATTTGTTTTGTGAACACGTAATAGTATAAATGACAAAGTATTCTAGAAATATAATACAAAGAAGAGAAATATGAGGAATGAAATGTATAAAACAACCCTATTGAAAGGGTTTTTTAAAATGCAAATGTAATGTTGTTAGACTTTAAATGTACCGGGAAGCAATGTATATATTCTATTTGAAACATTTAAGTTTGTTAAAAGTACAGAACAAGTACACCGTGTTGTATGTTAATTGAAACCATAGATGTATTTGTTTATTGTTCACAAATTTGAATAACATCTTTATTGAAAATACATGATATGAATACATTTCTGTTAATTAACCTGTCTACTGTCACAGCATTGTTTTGTGTTTTGGTTTTAGAAGTGGAAATATAAATGTAAATGGTGGTAAATGATGAATGCTTTGCAATAAATACCTAAATTTGGTTTCTTTTAAAAGAAGGTGCTGTATCCCAACGCGAATGTACTGTATTATTTATTAAATTTTAACTATAATATATACATGAAAATTGCTGAACAAAGCCGAAAGTCTAATCACCCATGGTCACTGGTTGCACATCGACACTTGAGTCCTAAAATCTTTTCAACTATGTATTTTTTGTCAAGATTAGAGAAGAATTTGACTGCAAAATAGCAGTGTAAATTAAAACCGCAAACTGACCACTACAGACTAACAACTTTCCATGGTAAGGCTGTCTTTGGCTATGAATTTGGGTAATTTAAGCTTTTAGATGATACCTGTTTGATGATTACTAATTTATTGTAATCTATTGAAAAAAGAGGTGTATGTGTGTGTGTATATATACAGTATATATGTTGTTTTAGACGCGCATAGTCAACCTGAGCTCGAGGGTTCGTAGCATAGATACGTATACGTAGATGGCGGACGCGTCTACGTGCTTTGGAGCGGTCGAATGGGGAATCTATACAGATCTATGGTTCGCACACCGTTCCAAAATGGCGGACGGCTTGCGTATCGCGGCCCATAGAAACAGTCGCTAATGAGGCATCTACGTATATATATATCCTATATATATATATATATA
>NW_015558605.1:17987-22023 GCF_001515605.1 Sinocyclocheilus anshuiensis | reverse complement strand
TATATATATATATATATATATATATATATATATATATATATTCTAACCCATTCAAACTCATTCATACTTCCACTATTTCTAATCTATTTAAATCATGCTAGCAACTTGCTAATCGTGCTAGAAACATGCTAGTAAAATGCTAATCATGTTAGAATCATGCTAGTGACATGCTAATCATGCTAACAACACGCTAATCATGCTAGAATAATGCTAACAACACACTAATGCTAAAACATGCTAGCAGCATGCTAATCATGTTAAAAACATGCTAGTAACATACTAGTCATGCTAGAAACATGTTAGCAACATGCTATTAACTTCTTAACCATTGTAGTAACATGCTAGTAACTTGCTAATCATGTTAACAAAAATCTAGTAACGTTAATCATGTTAAAACATGCTAGTAACACGCTAGTCATGATAGAAACATGCTACCAACATGTTAATCATGATAGAAACATGCTAATCATGATAGAAACATGCTAGTAATATGCTAATCATGTTAGTTTCAATGTTAACCATGACAATAACATGCTAGTAACTTGCTAAGCATGTTAACAACAGGTTAACAACATGATAATAATGCTAAAAACACATGTTAATCATGCTAGAAACATGCTAGCAACATGCTAGTAACTTGTTAATCATTCTAGCAACATGCTAATAATGCTAGAAACATGCTAACAACATGCTATTAACACTAATCATGTTAGAAACATGCTAGTAACATGCTAGTAACATGCTAATCATGCTAGAAACATGTTAGTAACTTGCTAATCATGTTAACATGTTAGTAACACACTAATGCTAGATACATGCTAACAACATGCTAATAACAGAATAATCATGTTAGAAACATGCTAGTAACATGCTAATCATGCTAGAAACATGTTAGTAACTTGCTAATCATGTTAACATGTTAGTAACACACTAATCATGCTAGAAACATGCTATCAGCGTGTTAATCATGCTAGAAATGCTAGCAGCATGCTAATCATGCTAGTAACATGCTAATCATGCTATAAACATGCTAGTAACTTGATAACCATGCAAGTAACTTGTTAATAATGCTAACATCATGTTAGTAAAATGTTAAACATGCTAGCAACATGCTAATCATGATAGAAAAATGCTAGTAACATGCTAATCATGCTAGAAAACATGCTAGCAACATGCTAGTAACACGCTAATCATCCTAGAAACATGATAACATGCTGGTAACATGTTAATCATGATAGAAACATGCTAGCAACATGCTAGTAACACGCTAATCATCCTAGAAACATGATAACATGCTGGTAACATGTTAATCATGATAGAAACATGCTAGCAACATGCTAGTAACACGCTAATCATCCTAGAAACATGATAACAACATGCTGGTAACATGTTAATCATGATAGAAACATGCTAGTAACATGCTCATAATGCTAGAATCATGTTAGTAACTTGTTAACCATGCTAGTAACTTGCTAATCATGCTAACAACATGCTAATCATGTTAGAAGCATGCTAGTAACTTGCTATTCATGTTAGCAACATGCTAGTAACTGGCTAATCATGCTAACAACATGCTAATCATGCTAGAAACATGCTAGAGACATGTTAAATCATGCTAGCAACATTCTAATTCATGCTAGAAACGTGTTCCCACTCTGTTCCAAACTTAATTTTCAACAATTAAAATTCAACTTTAAGCTTTTCAAAGCTATTCCAAACCTTCAGACAAGGCTTTTTTTCAAGCCAACTTCAAAGTTCGTCAGCGAACTTTACTTGTCTAGTTTGAATTCATATTTCATACGTATACAGCACAGTCCGCAAAGCCTTCCAAACGTTCAAATCGATCCGTTCAAATTGATTAATACCTAAATATATAGGAAATATTATAAGATGACAAAAACACAAGGCAGGGCAAGGCAAGTTTATTTATATAGCACATTTCATACACAATAGGCCTTTTTCACGCTTCCGGATTTTCGAATGCGGAAGAACCGTTAGTTGTGTAAAGCGATTTCCGGTCAAAACAACAATGGCTGAAGCAACATCGAGGTGTCACTGTAGCGTCCCTCATTGCTCAAATAATAAGCAGCGACAACCATATTTAAGTTTTCACGCATTCCCCAGCTTTGAATATGACAGAAATAAGTGGGTGCATGCTATTCGACGCGATCAATCTCCGACGTTTACAGTCCTCAGAGGTAGTACTTTTGTTTGTAGCCGGCACTTCACTGACGCCGATTACACTTCCGCTACCGGTAGAAAACGTCTCAGAAAAGGGGCCGTTCCGTCCCGTTTTATTTGGAACAACTGGGGAGAAACATCCCGAGAGTCAGTGTACGAAAGAGTTAGAGCTCGACACGGACTTGACGCTTATCCCATCCTTTCATCTGACGATGATGCTCAAGAAGACGACGGTAACAGCTGGAGCAGCAGACCATGACTATGCAGTAACTCCTCTTCCAGGTTTGTTTGCATTCCTGAAAGCACAAAGTATGAAGCACATTTCCCTTTAAGCTTTAAAAAAAAATCTATTACTTTATAATAATAATTTTGTTTAAGTCCTTTCACTTTTAATCTTAGTATCATTTTATTTTATTTACAGGATTTCACTGTCCACTCTGTTCAAATGTGGATGAACATTCTAAAAGCTCTTTATTCCAAAGATACTACAAGCTAGTCAGTGTATTCAGTAGGTGTAATGTATTCTATGTTGCTTCAGAAGTATTGCATACAACAATAAAACAAAAATAAATTTACTTTTGGTATTTAAGTAAAAGTACAGAAGTACTTGCTTTTAAAAGTACTTAAGTAAAAATCTGTCTTTACAACTTTTACTTGTAATGGAGTAATATTTGACCAGCAGTATCTGTACTTTCACTCAAGTAATAGAGTTGAGTACTTTGTCCGCCTCTGCACGTATTCAGATATTGGAAGCTGAAGTCAGAAGACTGGAAGCTGAGGTCATGCGGCTGAGAATAGGCCACTCTCAGTCACAGTTTCAGAGATTTTGTGCTTCAGATGAAGACATACGTTTTTACACCAGGTTTCCATCTGAAGAGGTCTTCCAAGCATTCTGGAAAGCGATTGAGCCCTCTGCATCCATGTTGGTCTACTGGTCTAAGGCCCAGAAGAAGGGACAGACAGCTGGAATGGAAGCCTCTCAAAGTCATCACCGCAGCTTGCCACTGATTGATGAGTTTTTCTTATACTGCTGTCGTGTTTCTGCAGGACTTAAAGAGAAAATGTTAGCTGACATTTTCAATGTTAGTCTCTCCACTGTTAGCCGCATCATCATAACGTGGGCTAATTATCTTTACCTTATCCTTGGATCTTTACCAATATGGATGAGAAGACAGGAAGTGAATTCCACCATGCCTGAGATGTTTAGGCAGTTTTGTCCAGAGGTGAGGGTCATCATTGACTGTACAGAGATAAGGTGCCAGAATCCATCTTCGCTCACGCTCCAGTCTGAGGTGTTTTCTTCATACAAAAATACCACCACCTTCAAGGGGTTGATTGGTGTTGCCCCATGTGGAGCAGTTACATTTGTATCCAGCTTGTTCACAGGTTCCATCTCCGATCAAGAGCTGACAAAACAGTCAGAGATTCTTGACTTGTTGGAGCCAGGGGATGCTTGCATGGCTGACAAAGGATTCACCATCAAGAGCATGCTGGCAGAGCGAGGGGCAAAACTCATCATACCACCTTTTAAAACGGCAGCTCAGTTCAGCAAAGAAGATGCAGAGAGAACACAAGCCATAGCACGCCTTCGAATTATTGTTGAGAGAGCCATCAGAAGAGTGAAAGAGTTTCACATCTGGGACACCACTGTACCTTTGACCATGTCTGGAACAGTTAACCAGCTGTGGACTAACTGCTGCCTGATGAGTAATTTTCAATGGCCGCTTGATGTTAAAGGTCACAAATCGGCAAGTGCATCATAGCCAGTTAATTTTAAAGTGTGGCTTTAATGTAATATATATATATCATAGACTAGGGATATGCCGGTATCAAATTTTCATGTTGCAATTAATTG
>NW_015558605.1:13407-17536 GCF_001515605.1 Sinocyclocheilus anshuiensis | reverse complement strand
TAGATTGTATAATTTCGAAATTTGAAGCAAAAACAGAATGGTCTGACTTTAGTTTTGTGAAACTATACTACATAAAACATATCTGAACGAAACAGCAGATGAGCTGAATGAGACCATAGACTGTATAAAAACATGGACGTAGTGTCCGTGACATCACCCGTAGGTTCCTGAAGAGCATTTTTGAAGCTCAAAGTTGGCAGAGCCAGCCGTCGCCATCTTGGCAGCGCGTCACTGCGCGTCACTCCCGGATAATCGAAAATGGGCAAAAAGGTGGGAGCTGGTTGCTGAAACCACGCCCACCTAGCTCGACGGTGGTGACCGCAGCGGCAATCCACCTGTCACTCAAGTGGCCACGCCCTTAATTATGCAGAACTTTAAGGCTTAATATAATTTAAACGGATGAGTTGTCATGAAGGGCAAAATTAGTTATATAGACCAAAATCATTTTTTGAACCATGCTGTAATCATGTTTTTTTCTGCTGTAAAGTTGGGCATTTTAACATTGTGAGTCTATGGGATTGACTCCTTTTTGCAGCCAGCCTCTAGCGGCCAGTTGATGAATTACAGTTTAAGTCACTTCCTTGTTGGCATCACGAGAGAGAGCGGGAGGTTGCCGCTTGATATATATACAGTATATATTAGTATTATATCTTTATCTGTTGTGTTTTGTATTATATTTTTCACTTTGTACAGTTTAACATGTAAATAGTAGTTATGAATAGTTAAAAATATGCAAGAGTTGCAGTTTCATAAACAATTTATTGAAAATAGACAGAGTATGTTAAACGTAATAAAATACATATATAATGTGTTTGTATAAAATGCATATGTATATCAAATATGGCAGGTATATATATATATATATGATAAAATGCATATGATACAAATCTTGAAATCATTAAAACAATACATAGAATAAAATAACTATACAAACAATTCCAGACTCAATTATTTTAACAGTATTAACATTTTATATATTTACACAGTGCATGCATCAAATTAAGCCTATTAGAGCCCACCCTTAAGATATTCATCCATGTATGTACAAAAATAGTAAAGGTCCAGGTTCTCTCTCATCTGAGTTATCATGTCACTGTCCCTCCACACTCTTTCAACTGTTATGTCCTCTTCAGTGTCAGTGATGAAGTCACACCAACTGAGTCCAGTTATAGCCAGTTGACCTTGAACCTGCCAGTAATATTTGTGGGATTTTTTCAGGGTTGCCTGTCCATTCACAATCTTAATATGCCTAGCCTCAAAAACTGTATGAACATCAGGGCATTTCACCTCAGCAAGCCCAAAACAGGGATCTGCGTTAGGGTCATAAACTTTGGCATCAGGACTGGCACCAAGGTAGGGAGCATCCAGGTGTACCACAAAACCACAAGGTGAGACATTAACATTAAACAGATCAGAGTAACGTTCCAGTACCTCAGGTTCCTTGTCAAGGCCTGTTTTCATTGCCTTAGTTTGCTTTGTACCCTTGAGTATCCGTCTTGCCAGTGCCTGGCCAGATGTCTCCCCTTGCACATGAGAAGCCTCATGAAACCTGCTAGCTGTCACTCTCGGCTTGCGCATTTCCTTCCATAATGGACACTCTGATTGGTCTTGAGTTTGCTCCTCTATTACAGCTGCCAACTCCTGTGAGACACTTGGGCTCTCCAAATGGAGGAACTGGTGGCAGTTTGGGACGAAGTGCAGACTCCTTGGAAATGCAGCACCATAAATAGGGAGTTTTGGGAACAAAGGAGCATCTGGGTGTTTCATCTTGTATTTGGTCATGAGAGGAGGGCACTGGTAGGAGAGCACGGAACCATGGGGCACAGGACCGAATCTGGAGTCCACTAAGCACAGTTCAGAGAAGTCATTAAGCACACTGGAAATCAGAGGTTGGGGAGTGAGTCCTTTTACAGCTTCTCCAACAGCCAGTACCGCTGGGTCAGGGAGGGGACCTAAAAACACATTTTGGAAACATGTTAGGAAAACAATTCAAGACATTACAGCAGTCTTAAATTTGTTATGTTATGTAAGATATAAGATCCACTTCGTCCCCAAACTGCCACCAGTTCCTCCATTTGGAGAGCCTAAGTGTCTCACAAGAGTTGGCAGCTGTAATAGAGGAGCAAACTCCAATGGAGCGAGATTAGACTCAATAATAATTCACGAAAAAAAAAAAAACGTGCATGAAAAACATATCCACAAAAACCGATTCAAGTGCACAAAATAAAAATATATATTCATAAAATGTTTCACAAACATATCACAGATGTACAACTTTTGTGCAAAAAGTTTTGAATGTGTAAAATTCACAAGTTTATATCATGTACACACGAATGGTGATTTGCACATTCACAGTACAAGATAAACTTGTGAATTGTAAACATTCAAAACTTGTATTCTGTAAACCGTGTTTCTGAAACCTATGAATATATATTTTTATTTTGAGCACTTGAATTGTTTTTTTATGAATATATATAATGTTTTTCGTTTACATGAATTAGGTTTCATGCATGTGAATTTGGCTACGCATGTGTGCATAGTGTCTTTTGCGTGAATTATTATTGAGACTAATCTCACTCCATAAACACCTGCCTCAACAGGAACATTACTCAATCTCTACTAATGAAATTTTTCTTAATTACCTGTGTATGCTCTGTAGAGAGTAGATTTGCATACACTTCTGGAAGAGATCCTCGTTTTTTTCACAACCAACTGATCCGTAGTCTCTGCAGCAATCCCCTGAAAAACAATAGAAACTGTTTATTTCCAATGATCTACCTTTACTTTGCAATACTAGTGTGTAGCTTTGCTTGTGGTTGTTACCTGTGCCCTTGGTCTATGCCATGTTTGCAGCATGCTTGTGGATGCCATAGTTGGTGGTACAGTCTGCATCTGCATCATGCAGAAGTGGGCCGTTTGGAATAACATGGCTACAAGATGATTGCACAGTGCTTTGCCTGCAGTGCATATGCAAGACGAGCTTGTGAGCTCAACAGGCACTGTCAGCTTTTAAACTGATCTGAAGTAAAAGACAAAAGCCAATATCAGTACATATTTATAAAGTGAGGCTTATACTACAGAGAGAACATTGATGAGAACCATCAAACAACATTTTTAATGAAAGGAAAAAACCTCAATATAGAAATCTGCAACCGCAGCATGAAAAACTATTTAAAACTATCCCTTACACTATAAGCGTTATTTTTCAATACTGTACTGCGTTGGAAAATGCAAACAGGGATCGTGTCATGCTAAGCGTAGAATTTCTTAACTTCTAGTGTAAGAGATTAGTTTTATAAACAGGTTTTTCATTTTCTAAGGTAACCTGCAATGAATGTGGCTCCTCGTGCTTCCTCATCGACCTAAAACACCTACGCCTCACGATAACCTCCCTGTTTCTCACACAGCTGTCTAATGGTCTTCTTGGGAAGGCCGGTGAGGAGACCATTACAATAGTCCACCCTGCTGGTGATAAAGGCATGAACAAGTTTCTCCAAGTCTTGACTGGAAACAAAACATCTAATTCTTGCAATGTTTTTGAGATGATAGTATGCTGATTTAGTTACTGCTTTGACATGACTACTGAAACTAAGGTCTGTCTCCAGAATCACACCAAGATTCTTGACTTGATTTTTAGTTGTTTGACCCCTAGAGTCAAGGTATGCATTCACCTTGAGAACTTCATCGCAATGACTTCAAGTTTCTCCTTGTTTAACTGAAGAAAGTTCTGGCACATCCAACTGTTAATAATTGATCCTTGTGGGACTCCGTATTTCATGTACGTCCACTTAGCCTTATGCTCTCTTATACTCACATAATAACCTCTCCCTTCTAAGTATGACCTGAACCATTTGAGTACCATCCCAGAAAGCCCCACCCAGTTTTCCAGTCTCTCTAGTAGTGTTATCAAACGCAGCACTAAGATTTAGTAGTACCAGCACTGATATTTTGCCAGAATCAGAATTAAAGCGAATATAATTTATTATGTTAATGAGTGCTGTTTCTGTGCTGTGATGCGGTCGGAAACCAGATTGAAAATTGTCCAGGTATCCATTTGAGTTTAAGTATTTGTTCAGCTGATTAAAAACTACCTTGCCTATAAAAGGAAGATTTGATATTGGTCTATAAT
>NW_015558605.1:12696-13094 GCF_001515605.1 Sinocyclocheilus anshuiensis | reverse complement strand
AGAAGTGAGGCGTTCACCACTTCTAAGAGATCTGCTTCTAAACAGTTAAGCACACTTTTTAAAAAAGATGTGGGAAGTGTGTCAAGTTAACAGGTTGATGATTTAATGTGCTGTACTATTTCTTCCAAAACTTTGCTATCAATTGCTTCAAAACCAGACATGGTCAATTCTTTTTGAAATTGCGGTAAAATCTGTCTGACCTCTGCATAACTTGAGGATGTGCTAATCGCCTTTCTGATATTATTGATCTTCTCAGAAAAGAAAGAAGCAAACTCATTGCATTTGCTGTCGGAGAGCATTTCACTGGGAATCTGACTTGGGGGGTTTGTCAGTCTCTCAACAGTAGCAAAAAGAGTGCGAGTGTTGTTTAAGTTACTGTTTATAAGGTTTGAGAAGAA
>NW_015558605.1:2430-11891 GCF_001515605.1 Sinocyclocheilus anshuiensis | reverse complement strand
AGGAGCAATATCATCAATAACATTCTTAACTTTTGAGTTAAAGGAATCAAGGAGAAGATCAACAGAGTCTGCAGAAATGCTTGGTGTTAAAGATATAGCCTCCATAAATAGCACACTAGTGTTTTCATAATGCATCTCTTTCTGACAGAGACAGATCTAGATTCAGTGGTAACAGAGATCAATATATCAAAGAAAATACAGAAGTGATGAGATAGTGCTATGTCCTTAATAACAATGGATGAAATGTTTAGACCTCTACTGATGATTAAATCTAGTGTGTCCACGATTGTGTTTGGGTTCATGCACATGCTGAATCTGGTCAAAAGTGTTAAAAATTGTTATAATTTCTTTTGAAGTTTTGATTTCTGCATGATCTATGTGAACATTAAAATCCCCTGCAATAGCAAAACAGTCAATGTGTGGAGCAACTTTCAGCACAATACCTAGATATTCAAAGGACAAGTACTGACTGATAAAACAGAAATAGAGAAAGCTACAAGCACACTGGGTTCCCGCTTGTTCTGTCAACATTTGTGAATGTTGCTGCTATCATAGCGGGGACCCGACACATATCACTGAGAGCTGTTACCAGTTGTTTTTGATTCACCTAGAGTAGATGGAGGAGGGATTGGGCCCTGGCGTTGTGGCAGTGGCCGGAGAGCTCTCACAGGAGGAGGAGGACAAGCTGGGCCCACAGGCTTCGGGGGTAGTGGGGCCCGCCGTTTTTTAGTTGATATCTGGGGGCTTGCAGTGAAAGAGTGGGAGAGTTTGGTCCCAGCATACACCAGTTCCTCCATTTTCTGTGAGAAGCTAAGAAATGGAGATGCTGGAGAGAGGGATAATGTGTCTGGTGAGCGGGGCTCTGGCTCTAGTGTTTCCGGTGGCTGAAATATGTTGTCCTGGCTTCCCTGGCTGTTTTCCAGAAAGTCGTCCTTGGGTGCTGAGTCTTGGCGCTGTTCTGATACGTCACAGTCCACTATCAGAGTCCTGGGCTCGGCTGCGTTCTGAGCTGAATGACGCTGTCTGCTCGACCTTGAGCGCCTGTTAGTAGCGATGTTAGCTGCTGGCTGATCCGATCCATGTTTAACCGCATTTGGGGATTCCTCACCCACATTCATTAATGCTTCAAATCTGTTCTCAAGATGTATAGGAGGTGGTAGAATACCAGTGTTTGCAAGCCTTGTCATAGCCGTATCTGGGGTAGAGGATGCTGTCGCAGCAATATGAGATACTTGTGACAATCTGATGTCTCGTGTGCCTTTGGGTCTCACTCCCTGTTTGTGCCATCGATTAGTGTGTTGATCAGTTTCGGCTTGTTCCTCTACACTTGGTATAAACTGTTGAGATTCACTAGATTTATGGGACTCACCGGCTGTATGCTGAGGGGGTCCGTGACAACAGTCTGCTGTGTGTTCCACCTGTTTTGGAAGTCCAGCAAGTAACTTTGTTTCAAGAACTGCAATTCTTTGTAAAAGTTTATGGCAGTTCATGCAGCCAAGCAGATTCCACAAGAGGCATTTTCTTTCTCGTCTGTTTGAATGTAGGCAACTGCTTTCCCGTCTCCGGAATGCAAGCTGCTGGCAGTGGGAGGCAAGGAGTCTTCTTTTTCGTAGTATTATTCCAGTCCCGAAAAGTTTTGTTTTAGTATTTCTGCCAAAAATGTGTTGTTTGAGCACTGTACTGATCTGCTGGAGATAGAATCTTAGAAAAATCGGAGAAAAGTACATAAACAGAGAGCAAAGCGCGGAGCAGTAAGCAAGAATGTCCGAACACTAGCAAAGCCGGAAGCAATCTTTCTAAGCGGAAACAGTGCATGGGAACAGTGAAACGAGCACACGTGCGTGGTCTGTACGCTGTTTGCGTAGCAGGAACACTAAACTCAGGGGAAACATGGGGGAACAGACTTCGACACAACACCGGTCTGCCTCGGCCAGTGGCGCTGCGGTTGGAGGAAAAGACCAATTAATACAGCTCGACTCGGGGAAACTGAGATATTCTTATGGAAATAGAATACAACGCATAAAGCGATAAAAAAGTCGAAAATTAAATTTAACCTACCATACTCTAGTGGTTTTTCATCTTCACGAGTCTTTCACGGAGCCGGTGCCGAGGATGTGGTGTGGTTGTTTTTCGCGGTCATTTAGTACTTTAGTATTTAGATTTACATCTGAGAAGAGATGATGCCAACCCCTCAGAGGACCTCAGATGATGCCAACCCTGAAACAACATACAGAACTACCACATTTTGCTATAAGTTTGATTGCATCATATAATAATTGCTGTTAATAGTGTTCATCGTCTTGTTTGATTACGTTTTTAATTGATTTTTCCGTACATTTCTGCCATATGTACATTGACTGACGGTCACCACTGATAAGCTACCACTAAATATTGTAGAAACTTCATTTGCTGTAAAGTTGCTTTGCAATGATTTGTATCGTGAAAAGCGCTGTACAAATAAACTTGAATTGAATTGAATTTACAGAAGGCGAATATTTTTCAGAATGCACTGAAAATCTACAATAGCGCACTGTACACAGCATATACAGTAAGAGACCTGAGAAACAGTAATAATACTGTGAAAACACAAATTATTTACAGTGATGCTGTTTGCTAGCTTTGACTAGTACGCTCTCTGACCATCAAATCAAAGGACGAGAAAATGCCGACATTATCGTAAGCCTGCTAGATGGCCCTGGTGCTGCCAACTCGAAATCTGATTAATTAAAGCAACGGTTTCATTGCCATTGATTTTAAGCTACAGATGCCTGCACGGTTGATTCTGAAGGCCTTAGGCAGATTTTTTTGCCTGGCAACACGATTGCTGAAATATGATTGGATAAAAGCTCTAACATAGACATACACCACTGGAAGCAGTGCAACCAAGAGAAAAGCTATTAAATTAAGAGAATAGACTATAGGCCTTGATATACTATATATATATAAATAAAAAAATATATAAAGGGGATCTGGTGTCCTCGTCGTGCTGCGGGGGTTCGTGAAGGTGGGGCAGTGTTCGGGAAGGAAGTGTCCAGGTAAGGGGCGGAGTCCGGCGGCCGCACGCGCTCCCCTCTCCGGTCCGGGGCACGAGGGACGGCGGCTTCTTTCAGTGGCTTCACCCTTCTCTTTGTCTACGGCGCTCGAAAAATTTAAGGGGGTCTGAATACTTTCCGTACCCACTGTATATATATATATATATATATATAATGCTAAATAACGTTTACACGTAGTTACGTTATGATACATAATCCCCCCCGGTCTATATATCTCGGTCTATATATCTCTGCATCAGCTAAATTATTTTTTTATTCCCAGTGAATAGGAGTTAAAACTTCCACCCGGGTGACACTACTCCAATAACAGACCATGCAAAATACCCAAAAATATTTAAAATATTGCAAAGTAACGTTGCAACCTTGCAAACAATAATAAAAACAGAAAAGGACTTTAACTGTAAGCGACACGAGCATACACAAAACAAAGGGAACAATATGATGTTTGTTATTATAAAAACTCGGGCTATATAAAATTTTAATAAACAATTTAGGCAATAGGCTTAGGCAATAACGTTAAGAATAATGTATATCTTCAACATACATTGTCTATGACCAAAAATGTAAGAATATATGTTTTCAGTGGACTTTTAAAATTTGCTTTGATGCAAAAACCAATTCAACTAAATCAAAAGAAAAAAAAACACTGTAACTCTATATTTTTGTTTTCTCAAGCAAACACAATGTGATTTTCGGCAATCGATATCTGACAGGATCAGCACATTTTTCCACTTGGGTGAGCGCTTCGTGGACAGCTTACCTCGCGCATGAAATCAGCCGCAGCCCAGCAAATCACTGAGAATGCGCTACAATCCTGACGATAGCAATAGAGCGGAGGCGAGAAAGCTGCGGAGAATCCGCTCGCCCGGAAGCAACCGCAACTGGTAGATTTAAAGAAAATTACTGCAGTTTGGAAAAAAAGTAATTTTATGTACTTATTCCTAACTCTAAGCTTTAAGTTACATTTCAAATGACAAGGAATCAACTTAAAATCATGTTTATATGAATTATCCTCTGAACTTGTTCTCTCAAATGGCTCAAATATATATTTGTTGGGGTACTATATATATAATATATATATATATATATATCAGTGGCTAGCTGTGACTTTTTTAAAGGGGTATGCTGAGTGGTAAGACCCCCCCCCAAATAAAATTTGTGCTCTAAATGATTAATCTGTTGTTTAAAACTCCTTACACGAGTGTCTGCATTAAGTTTAGACAGTTTGCAAGAATGTGCCCATGGTATCAAAATTAAGGCTGCGAGACACTGCCAGAGTAACCGAGGCTTCAGAGACTTGTGAGTGACGGCGCGGGCCTCCAGATCCAGCTATTATAAGTGTGTTTGGACTTGTCTTTTCTACTTGATTTGACACTTTAGACAGTTAATAAAGCGGGGAAGTTACAGTTTAGGTTTAGTGATATCTCCTTATATCTTATATATTCTTATATATCTTATATTTACAAAAGATTTGAACTATTTTTTATTTCTTTTTTTAATTTTTATTTGTTTTAATAGCTATATCTGGCAACAATGCATTGATCGCCGGCACTTTTAAACTGACAGTAATCAAAAAAGCCCACTGACGTGATTGCCTTACCAAATGTGGTATTATCCTGTCAGCAAAGGCAAAGGGGAAAAAAAAGTATTATCTGTCAGAAACGTTATCAACACTATAAAAACAATAGCATATTACACATAGTCCAGAGATCTGTAGAGCAAGTACAGAATGGGAAAAAAATGCAAACACTAGCCATGAAGTGTTGCATGAATAATAAACAACTGATAAAAATTTACACCCCTAGTAATGGTGAATTATTATATAATTTAACAATATTATATAATTTAATAGCGCATTTTTCCGCTTGGGCGAGCGCTTCGCGGACCGTTTACCTTGAGCATTAAATCAGTCGCAGAACAGCAAATCACTGAGAACGCGCTACAATCCTGACGAGTCTTAGCAACAAAGCGGAAGCGAGAAAGCTGCGGAGAATCCACTCGCCCGGAAGCACCCATAACTGACATAGATTTTGTAGCGTCTGGACCAATCAGGCACACAATTTTTTTTCTTCAAAAAGGCAGAACAGGCCTCTGGTTCCATGGCAACCAATGCTGATAACACTAGTTTTATTGCTCAAAGGAATGCGGGCAGAGCAACTCTCAATTCATTTACCCTTAAGAAAGACACAATGCCCATAAAAATGGACTCTTCTCTAATTAATTCATAGAAAAACCTTTCTGTGAATGAACACACATCTCCTCAGGACATCGTGTATACCATTACTGTTCTTGTATATTGTCTTTTGAATTGTATACTGTTTTGTGTGTGTTATGATAGCTCACTAGTTAATATAACCCCACCGATACCATGTTTGGTCTCTTTGAATTTGTCTTCTGATGATCTAAATGAGCGTTTATATTATATGTGGATACCTATGCAACATATTAGTGTTCTAAGAATCTTTATTAGTTTGAATATCAACATCCAATCCAGTTCCCTATGCAAATTACCATGCTCTCAGACAAAAACGGTCATAAAACTCCCCAGTATTTCCAACCTCCCGCTTGGAAATTCAGCCTTTCTCATTTAATCTTCTCAGAATTTAAAGGGCTCACGCACAGTTCCGCCCGGGGTCTTCTGCTAAATCTTCTGATTGCTTCCCGTGTGGAGAGCCTGAGCCGGTGCGGGCAATCCCGGTGGGCTCCAACATATGGCCCTTACCAGTCTGCGGTTCTGTTAGATTCTGAGAAGCCATTCCTCATTGGCTCACTCAAATCCTGAGATGTGTGACCTGCTTCAAACTTGTAAGGCCTCACATCAGTGACCCTCCTGGGCTTTTTGGGTTTTTGGCTCGTCTCTGCTCTCATCACCCTCCCGGGGCCAGCGCATCCGCACCTGGCAGGCCTCAACTATAGCCATGCCTTCACTTTCCACCTGGGAGAAAACTCTCCCGACCACCACAGAGTCAGAATAACATCTTTTTGCTACTCCTACACCACCAAACCTCCAAACCATCAATACTTTCATCCGAGACTGCATCCGGACACTTGTCAACGACCAAGGCAATGCAAGTATCGTACATTTACCTAAACGAAACAGAGGTTTAGTATAAGCTATAGACCCCGTTTTAAACGGCGCTGATGATTTTACTCAAAGGTTAACTGACTCTTTTCATAGCTTCATTCTCTGGTTTTCCTGATGGTTTCATCCATCAAGCCTCATTTGCCCTTTCCCCATGCTAATGTAACTGTCACGAATCCGGTCTATGAACTTCAATTCACTCACCACCAGAGGTCAACCTTCCATTACATTGACTCTCGCACCACACAAACTGTTGCATGTCATCCCGGACTACATATCCCATCATCCATTGCACCGATTGCACACAGCACTGATTGCACACAGCTGTAACCAATCACACCTTCACTATATAACACTCACTCAGATCCCTTTCAAACTGCCGAGTATTGTATGTGCATATCGCTAGTTGTGATAGTTACGTTACGGAGCCTGCTTTAGTTTCTTAGTCTTAGTCTTAGTCTTAGTCTTAGTCTTAGTCTTAGTCTTAGCCTTAGCCTAGTCTTGCCTTGTCTTGTCTGTTTTCTTGGTTTCTGATCTTTGCCTGTGTACCTGGATTTACCCCTCTAGTCTCGCCCTGTTGATTCTGTTTGCCGATCGTTGACCCACGCTAGCCCTAGGATTATTCTTGTGCCTTGCCCTCTATATACCTGTTGCCTTTGTCTGACCCTTGCTAACCATGTCTGTTAATAAAGCTTTGCACTTGGATCCGCATGTCTCACGTCTCAGTCACTCCGTGACAGTAACGTTGTAGAATGCTGTGTATAATGCCTAAAGGCCTTTTCACACTGAATGCAAAAATTCGGCGTGATGACGCTGTTGAATCGAAACAATAGATCCCTGTGGGTCTATTCACACCAGGCGCGATCATTCACGGTGTGAAAAAGCGAGGATTGTTTTCACATCCTGTTTGTCTATTTTTTCCCCCGTCGCTCCGCGATGAAATGGCCATTCAGTTAGTTTTTAGCTTAGATCACGTGCCCGGAGCAGCTGCTGTTGCACAAAAAGTCGAGAGTGGTGGCGCTGTTTCGAAAACTAGTGTAAACAAACACAGAAGAAGAGTATCCCGAGAGAGAAGAGAGTGGATGCCGAGTTCTTGTTATCATTGGTATCTAAGAACAGATTTATTATTACGTTCTGTATATAATTTCTATGAATTCTCCACTGAATTATGTGATCTGAAGAGCACTGTCCGTTTTCTTCCATGTGTGCGAGTGTTATGAGTCACACTCTAGATCTTCCATATTAAAAAAAAATCGAGTGAAACAGTTTTCTACACATGCAGTATGAAAGAAAATAGACATATGATTATGACAATATATTTTCTGTATGTGTTTTGTATGCAGCTCATGGTATTTTTATAATAATAAAGGATGTTGATGACAAAAGCAGTGTCGCGTTATTAAACATACAAAGAGTGCTTGTCTGCCTATTATAGAATCAAAATCAAATGTAGATCACAATCAGAAGTTATTACAAGCACTCGATGATGGTTTAAAGTGGGTTTTAAGCAAATACATTAATAATTACATGAATGTTCAAGTGTAGCTTGATGCTAATTGTACCTCTAATTATATTTTACGTTGTATTCTTGTAAGTATTATAGATAGTTTGTGTTTTTTTGGCGTAGAACCAAACTTTATTTATCTATATTTAATGCTGCATATTGAGCAGCGGATGATGTTAAATCCATATACGAGATACATATCTGAGGAAAAATGCATTGTTGGATCTGTGCCACCTAGCGTGCAGGCGTGAATTAGCAGAAGGCGATCAGTTGTTTAGCGCTCGGAGTGAAAGCACCGTTCATCGGCGATTTGCCGTGATTTTTCGCATCGCGCCCAGTGTGAAACGGCCTTAATTATGCTTGTTCATGATGACAAAAACTTGATTATTAAAAAGTAACGCATTTTTCATTGTTATAATGTCTCCTTCCCAGTGTAATGACAGGAACTACACATCATCAGCAGTATTAAAAAGTATCACTGTTTTCTGTAGTAATAGCTCCAAATTACTGAATGTAATATCAGACTAACTGAAAAAGTTTTACACATGAAGACTAACTACTCGCTGGTCATTAAACAGTCCACGCTTCCAAAGCACTGATGCCCATGCGTTTTATTTATTGATATGGAACATATCATACTACAACTAAATACATAACAAACATACATAACAAACACAAACAAAGAACCGTAGTTTTACACTCAACATTACGAAGGACATCAGATGCAAATAAAAAAAATATACAAAACATTGACAGTTTAACCATGTTTGTCTGGTAACCAGCAGTAGAATGGTCAGGAGCACTAACATGCGAATCTGAATTCACATTTCGCCATTCAGTGTGCGCAAACACTTCCAGATTAAATGAATCAGGAAGGGTCACGTGACATTCAATTTAGACAAATTACGTACAACGATAATAAAATACCAATACCATTAAAATTATGAAGTTGGCACAAATACACAAAAATACACATTTAAAGTGTGAAGCCATGAAAAATACAAAATATAAACATTACCCAGATGAAAAAATACTAGTAATTTATAGAAAATACTATAGTGTTTTTGAACCATACTATAGTAAAGTGTATTTATTATAGTATTTACAACACTTTGTTAATGAATGCTACAGCATACTGTAGTATTAACTATAGTGAACTGATAAACTGTAATAAATACTGTAGTATACTTTAGTTTTTACTACAGTAAACTGTAGTGTATTGTAGTATAATATACCCTATAGTTGTAAAAAATTTAGTACAGTATTGGGTAAAGTAATTTGTTTATATTACTATAGTAGTTATATTACCACAGCAACTATAGAATTACCACAAAAAAATTAATTAAAGTACTTTACTATAGTATGGTTCGAAAACACTATAGTATTTACTATAAATTACTATAGTATTTTAGCCTAACCCCTGAAAATCACACACGTCATACATAACCCATAGCTAACCTATCAGCGTCAGCGACATAAATTGTGTTTTTGTGAAGAATCATCTGACTGGTGCACACTCACATGAATGAAAATTGAACTGTGTATAGTTTTCTATAGGAAGTTTTTACAAATGTACACTATTAAGTGCGCCATGGACAATTACTACATTAAAAATACACAAACTGTACATTATATTAGTGTTTGTCTAAGGCTGTGTCAGAATTTGATGCTGTTCCACTGAAACACCTCTGTTTTACATTAGAAATAAAGTCTGTCATATCAAACCTTTTCTCTGATTTCATGCTGGACTTAAAGGCACAATATGTACGATTTTTTTTAAATGAAAATATCCAAAAACCACTAGAACAGTGTTATATATTTT
>NW_015558605.1:0-1864 GCF_001515605.1 Sinocyclocheilus anshuiensis | reverse complement strand
TTCCACACTCAGTCACGGCGTCATCAAACTACGCCTTTGTTTCTTTGTTTATTTTGAATATGCGCCCTCTAGCGGCGAAAATTACATATTGTGCCTTTAAAAAAAGATCACAGAGAATTTAATACATTAATAACCCTACAAGGTTGATGTACAAATCTACAGGTATTGATCATGCTAATGTTGTTAGAAGACAACTGCAATTACAAACGAATGTAGCTTATATGCCATTGCACAATTAATAACATTGCAACATGTTGTCTATTGATAGTTGCATATTTGCTTGTATTTGTGTTTTTGAGTAATCTCTGTGGCCCTAATAAAGGTTCATTTTATTGACAAACATAGTTCACTGTTTAACAGTAAAATAATGAGGCCTACAAGTTTTTGGCTATGGCATTAGAAAATGCATCAAACAAAAATATTAAATTTTCTTGTTTTTGGGGAAAAAAATTAAATGGTTCTAATTGTGTCTGATTGCACACAATTACCAAGAATTCAACTATGAATAACACTGGCAAGGATTTTTTTTTTTTTTTATCTGTGTGTGTGTGTTATGGAAGGCCGTAAAGACACGCGAGCGTCACTAACGGGAGCAGAAAGTGTCCGGCTTGACGGCTCCGTTTTCACCTCCGCCCCCGACTGCAAGCGGTTACTCTCGTTGATCGCCGTCTGTAGCCGTGCTTCAAGTCGAACGCACCTAAATACTTCTTTTGACGTTACGTGTACAGACGATATAACGTGTAGACGCGTAAACACAAGATTTCCGGTATCAAAATAAAAGTCACATCGACTAGCACTGTAAACCCTGCATTTTTTATTTATTTATCAGTGTATAATCTTTTATAACATTTAATTTAAATAAAGTATGTACAGTAATATATGTAATTTTATATATAATGTTTAGAATATCTAAAATTACTTAATTATAATTATATAATATATACAATTATATAATAATATAAAATATAATATTATTATATATATTATATTTTGACATTTGACAAAAGTCTTATGATTTTCATTTCAGTTTTCAAGGTAATTAAATAAGCAGTTTTCAACCACTTTAAAGTACATGAAAGTATGGTTGTAAAAACATGGTTTTATTCAAATGGTCAATTCCATAATCGAGCTGAGATAATAACACACACACAAAATATCATGATGTACTTATGTAGTGTTAGTGACAGTAAGAATACAATTACCTGGAAATAAGTTTGAAATTGTGATCCTGGTACTCCATACACAAAGCAATGGTGTCACCAGCATAGAAATACGGTGATGTATACAAATTTTCAAGGCCTCTTGTATTTCCAACTATGGTTTTTGAAGGAATGGTTTTTTTTTAATACACAGATATTAAAAAAATGTTAAGTGCCCATTTTTATCCATAAGGCTTTTTTTTCAGATAAATTTGGTCACTGCAACCTCAAAGATGTACATGCATTTTCATTTAGTTTGTGCAGATACAAATGGTAACATCAGGACATCGTACAGTTTTGTTTTCAATAGAATGGTTTCAAAATTTAAAAGAACACACTAGCTGATAAGCTTGTGAACTCATAACACAAAGAATTCATATTTAATTGATGCGTTGTAGCCAAGTATGGTGTCCAATACTCTGAATTGCTGCATTTCACCCATCCAGTGCACACACACAGCAGTGAGTATTGACCACACACACACACACACTGTGAACTCACACCCGGAGCAGTGCCCTGTTGAAAAAAACAGCATATGCTGGTTACGTATGTTTTGAAGCATGGCAGCTGAATTGAGCTGGTTTAAACTGAGGAATTGACCCTTCGCTAAGCCACGCCCGAAAACCGCCACAGGCCAATCGTGGCTTAGCAACCGTAACTAGGCG
>NW_015558604.1:92419-92880 GCF_001515605.1 Sinocyclocheilus anshuiensis | reverse complement strand
TAAGAGTAATACATCATTCTAAACTGTAAAGGGTCTAGTTTTATTCGTGTGTATGGATGTCTAAAATATAAAAATAAGGAAAAGCCTAAAACAGGCCCGATTATAATTTGTGTTTTATTTTATAATTCTGTACAATTAAAAAATAAAACACAAATTACAATGGCATATACAGTATGTGTATATATATTGTATAGCTGCTTATATTTTCTGATTTTTATGTGCGTCGATTTTTACAAAGCTCATCGGTCTGAAAAAGCGAGGTGTGCTCTGAGTGGCCAGCTATCCAGTGTGTTGTGATTGGCCAAATACCTCAAGCGTGAGACGGAAATGTTACGCCCTTCACATACTGTGTTGATGCCGTGTCCGGCCAGAGCGACGAGGCAAAAACATGAAAACCCATTACAAACTAGGCATTTGTTGCATCCAGTGGGGACATAATTACTGATTATAATGACTTATAC
>NW_015558604.1:89380-92124 GCF_001515605.1 Sinocyclocheilus anshuiensis | reverse complement strand
GAAGCCAGTGGAGAGAAATCCCCCATCACTAACTGCAAACTGGCATTCAGATCTCCCTCCATTTTGTTGGCAACGCCCCAGCTTCCAACAATCCAATCAATTCCCGAAGGATGAAATCAAGTCCCACCCTCTCATTTCAGATGCCATTTCACTCGGATATACGTCACAGCAGAGAAGAAAAGACAATCGCAAATTCCGTTTCATGCCGACTTTAAAAATTACCTTATTGCATTCCAGACACTTTTAAAGTACTTTTATAACTGCTGAAATGTTTGCGGGGCAAATCTCAGGTCAGTCTGAGCTGACCTGACAGCTGTACACCTGCAGGCGCCACTGGTTCTTATTGTGTGTGTGTGTTTGGACTTTATTATATTTCAATGCTTGCATTACAAGGCACATAAATTCACTTTACACTTAAAACATTTTGGTTTGATTACTTATTGTTGGGTAAATGTCCATTGATACCACAGTGCAAAGCTTAAATGTAAACGTAAAGGTCTTAGCTTGAATGTAATATAAGTTGCTTTGGATAAATGTCTCCCAGATGTGCAAATGTAAATTAATATGGCTGTGTGTATAAAAGTATAAAAGGACTGCTTTTTTTTTTTAACTGTAACCCCCAAATACCTCTGTGTCTGTTGTCTTGCATGAGATGCTTTTCAACCCCTCGACCACCAGATGGCACCAGTTTTGATACACTTTGAAGCTCAGATTCAAACAGATTTTGTTATTCATTGCAAAATAGGTATGGATGTTTCTGAGATTATAAAAGATGCAGATCTTGGAGATACACAATGGCAAAAAAAGTACCTTAGTGACCTAAGATTACAGAATTGCAATTAGGTTGCAGTGTATAGAGGAGTCCATTGAAAACAAAGCGGTATTATTATTAATTTATTATAAACAGTTATAGGTAAAAATAAAAATCAGTATCATGGTGGACAGATCAGTGTTGTATTGCTGTACAAAACAATAATAGAAAGTGTTTAGGAAGTTAGATTAGTGAGACATTTGTTTGAATGTTGAGGGTAAGAGGGATAGTTTGAGCAGCTAAAAGGAAATATTGGAAAGATGGTGTAGTCTGAAATCATTCGTCACTTTTCCTGGGTCCAAACGCTCCTTCAGAGCCCAGAAGCAAACAATAAACAGTGCAAATATACACTGTAATTTTAGCAAAAAAATCTTGATCCTAACCTTTATCTCCATACCGAAACTTCAGATGGCCAGACAGTGATTCATCTTTTCTGAATCACTCAAATTTGTGTCTGGGACACTGTCATCCAGAGACTGTGAGATTGAAAGCTTAACTTAATGAACCGACATCACCCTCATTCCCTTGACATTTTAAATTATTGCAGAAAACGAGCTCTTTGACCAACAACAGTTTATGATTCTTACATGTTTTACTCATCGTGATAAACTTCACAAATGAACACAACCTTTATAGATTATGAAGCCTAAGTTCAATCGCCAGAAGTAAAAAGCTAAGCGTAGGCTATAAACATGATCATAAACATAGTGAGGCTGTGAAGTGACTAGGGATCTCCTGGAGAGCTACTGTCCTGCAGACCCTAGACACCTTGATTATCTGGTTCAGGTGTGTTCGATTGGGGTTGGAGCTGAAATGTACAGGATGGCAGCTCTCCAGGAGCAGGGATGGTGACCTCTAGACTAGTGAATAGATGAGTACCTGTCGGCTTCAATTGTCCTCTGTAGGCATTTAACCAAAAAACCCATTCAAAAAACACTGGAACCAGAAGTATTAAAATGCAACCTCGTTTCCAGAATTCGGACAACAAAAATATGTCTCCCCTGCAGCACTCCATAGCACACCTTACAATGTTCATCACCTAATCAGATAAAAATAAAAAAAAAGAGGCAAAGATATTACCCAGTTGCAGCAGTGGGGTGGTTACATTAAAGACAATAAATGAAATAAAATGTGCTCAAACACATTAAAAACATCTCAGTAATTCACACAAAATGACTTCATCAGTTAACGTCTTGTGAAGCAAAAAGCTGCATGTTTGTAAAAGACAAATCCATCAACAAGATATTACTAACTTAAAACCGTTGCTACTGGCCAAAATACGAGTCCTCCAGTGAAACGTGGTGTGGTCTGAATCAGGAGAGCAATCTGCACAGATCAAGCACCGTTTACAAGCCAAAACTGTCCAAAACAGTTTGGGTGGATTTTGATGCGAGAACAAAACGGGATGACATTTTTCACTGGAGGAAGCATTATTATGGATCATGGACTTATTGTGGATGCTCTCAAGGTATTTTGGACAAGCAACATTTTAAAGTTAAAGGTGACATATTTCATATAATTTTACAATGTGTAATATAAGTCTCTGGAGTCCCCAGAATGTGTCTGTGAAGTTTCAGCTATCTGCTAAAAACATCTGTTTTGGTTCTGATTATCACGCTGAAATCATGCGTTTTAAACCATATGAGTTTAAACTTCAGATATAAGGTTTTCTGAGAGCACACATCTGAAGCACACGGATAGAAAGCGGCTGTCACAGCATGCGAGCACTAAACTAAGTTCTCATTCACACACAAGTTTACGTTAAAAACACACGAGTTACAAAAACAGTGGGTTATGTCTGTGAAGGTAAACAGCTGGGAAATAAATCGCTTGTTTATTTTAGATCTGTGTGGCAGCAGCAATATACAGTAGCCTAAATAAATCAATAAATCCACTGCTCTGTTGTCTCCTCTGAGGCTGGGGCTCTAAATAT
>NW_015558604.1:64439-89285 GCF_001515605.1 Sinocyclocheilus anshuiensis | reverse complement strand
CGCTCGTTTTCTCAGACGCTTGCAGAAAAAGGCTTACCTAAACAAAGTGATTGGGTTAATCTTTTTCACGTTTCCTTGGTTGGTAGATGCACTGGGGACCTGATTATAGCACTTAAAATCTGGAAAAGTCAGATTTTCATGATATGTCACCTTTAAAACATCTTGATGGATACCGAGCTTTTCGCTTCACAAGATGTTAACTGATGGACTGGAGTGGTGTGGATTACTTGTGGATTATTGTGATGTTTTTATCAGCTGTTTGGACTCTTTTTCTGACGGCACCCATTCACTGCAGAGCATCATTGCTGAGCAAGTGATGGAATGCTGCATTTCTCCAAATCTGTTCCCATGAAGAAACAAACTCAACTACATCTTGGGTGGCCTGAGGGTAAGTACATTTTCAGCAAATTTTCATTTTTAAAATGTTCATGGTTTAAAAATCAGTGGAAAAAGTAAATTATGACAGATTTTGATGTATGCAAGTTCAAAAGATAAAAATGCAATTCATGGCCTCATTAACGTTTCCTGTGCTTTTCCTTCAATATTGTGTGGTGTTTGCAGCATCTGAATCCATTACCTCTAAACATTTATTGTCCTGTGGTGAACTTTCATTCATACCTCACTGCCTCTCTGTTCAGATGTGTAATTCATTACGCACTAGTTCTGTCAGGACCACTATCGTCAAAGATGATTGACAATTAGCATACAGTTTGGATTGGCGGTATGGTTCCGTTCTGGGCAAGAACTCCCTGCGCATCCATGCAGCCTAGCATGGATGAGAGCAGGGAGAGCAGCGATAACCCCCCCAGGGTAAACAGAACAGAACCAACATAAATGTATTGCAGATATCGTTAAAGTTCAGTAATGTTATGTACACATTTTAGAATTAGTCTGATTCAAAGGAGAATCAGAAGGCTGAATCCTGACTGACAGAGGAGGAGTTGGGGATGGAGGAGGGTAATTAGCTATTGAGCAATGCGAAAACTGCTGATACTACTGCGGGACCTTATATATGAATACTTAGGTGTCGTATTCCCATAGGTTGATGGGGATCAGCTGAGAGTCAGCTGATGCGAGCTTGACTAACGTGACCTGTCAGAACTAACGCTACGCTTGATATTCTAGGCTGGGAGTGAAATCTCTGAGCATGCACTATTCAGGACAGCTTTTTTTCTCTTGTATCCACTTAGAGGCGTTTCTGTGAGTTGGGAGTCCCCACGGAGAGATAAGCCTCGCTGAAATCGGGCCACGTTACAGGGACCGACACACATATACAAGCCCAGATGACGGGGAGCCTTTGTGGCCTAATTGTGCAACTTGGCTCTACTCCCAGGCTGAACCCTGAAAAGAAAACAACTCATGTGAAGAGAATGTGTTCTCCTCTGGGCCAACAAAACATTTGCACAGATTGCTCTCTTGTTTTGGGGGAAAAGATAATGCTTGTCTTCTTTCAACCCCCACACTGTACCTAACCTAAAGTCAATGTTAGTCAATGCTAACATTAAACTAATGCTAACTAATGGGACCTTATTGTAAAGTGTTGCAAACCTAGGGTGACCATACATGCCATTTTCCCAGGACGCGTCCTGGGAAAATGGCACGTATGGTCACCCTATGCAAACCTCTAATAATTTATACCTGAAAAGCATGTTTTTCCCCACATACATTGCTGTCTGATTTTCTCTACACATTTTGCTTTTACTTCTCACATTTTTCAAAAGAAAGGGATTAAACGACTAAATGTAAAGATATTACTGATTTAACTGCACTGATACGATCAGATGAGAACAAAACATGAAACTCAAATTGAGCTGGATAATGACACTTCTGTAGAGCTGCTTCACAGCTGAATTTGTTTCATTAGTGAATCATTTTACAAAAATTGCTGCTTTGCAACAATTTGTACCATAAAAAAAAAACGCTATATAAATGTGACTAGACATACAGTGTGTTGGAAATAAATTAGCTGTTTCATATGTGGCCATTTTTATTGTTGAAAGGCATACGTTGCAGTGCAAACAGTCTTTGGCAAAAATACAATACAAAATATAAGAATCATTTTGACCACTTGAGCATGTTTAGTCTTGCAGGGCAGTGCATGTCCATGGCAATGTGTGCACAGTTTGGTTTGGGGGAAGATCTTCAAGAGGTTGTTCGATCATTTAGGAAGGAAGGAAGGCCGTTTGGGAGTAATAAAACACTGATATAGAGTCACACAACAGAGATAAAAGAGTTGAATGCAGTCGCAAATGATAAAATAACAGCCAAAAATTCAGCTGCTCTCAACACAATAGCAGCCACTTTCCCAATCACTAACCAGTACGACTGCAAGCGTACAAGCAGACAGTAATTGTAATGGTGATTCAATGGCGTTTCATACAGTGGAATGTTTAGAGAGGAGCAGCAGTGCAGCTCAGGATATGGCTTTCAATTTCAGTGAGACTCGATGAGTCAGACTCCAAAAAAACAAAAACTAAACTCAAAAACACACCACAGCTCAGACGTCTCACCAGTGCAACACTTCTACTGATATGATTGGGACATCACACCAAGCTACTAAACAAGATTTTCCACAGCATCAAAGCAAAACTTGAGTCTTCAGTCTGAACTGAACATGACAAACACCGGGTAAACACAACGGCAAAAGCACAGATAACACTGTGAACTCCTTGCTGGCTGCACAGTAACAAACATACAGCACGAGCAGTGTAGTACGACTCACAAACAAATGACGCCTATCCAGTTCAAATGGTACAAGATTATTTAGTGATTCCTTAAAAGCACTAAAACGTATCGTTAATGGAATCAGAACATAAATGCAACTCTCATCTCAAATATTGCTCTTCTGCTGGATAAAAGCATCTGCTGAGTGAACGAATATGAATAGAATTGAACACTGGATGCTGAGAGAGTAGTGTGTTTCAAGTGATGTATTGTGATGAGGCACAACTGTTTACATCTCTCTGAACACTGTTTGAAAAGGAAGGAAACATCTGGACCTTCATTCATGACAAGAATATAAATACTGGGCCGGTAGAACAGAGCATTACAGAAAAGTACAGTAACACCCTAAAAGAGAGCCTGACGTCAGCTCAGTGCTGCACTTCCCAAAACACTTCACCTCAGTCGCTCCCAAACCAAAAACATCTAGAACAGCTTTCTGTCAAGATAAAGCAAATAACACCAGGTCTCAGAAAACCCGCAGTTGCCAAGGGAAACAAACATTTGGTGATCAGTAGAGTTTTTTCCCCATTGCAAAGATTGATTTCAAGGTATTCACATTTTTCTCCACGTGAGAGGAAGATAAAAAGCGGGACCTAATATTCTACATATGTCCAGAATATGATACTATGCACCATAAACAAAGTAAAAGTATGAGTAAGGTTTACAATTTCTTTAGCGTAACTACAAAACGAAGGGTTTTCGCTCAAGTGCAGTTTTAAAAAGCTCATAATGAGTGTATATACTGTATGGTGCATTGCATATTGCAAAACAATTAAATGCATAAAACAACACTCTTGAGACTCGGGTAAATCACTTAAATGGAGTAAGATAGCACCAGTTCTTCAGCATCCCAAACCTGAGAATGCTTCTTCCGTAAAACAACCAGAAATGAGAAACTCCGGTCCTGGAGTGGAGAGTTCAGCTCCGTCCCCAGTCAAACAAACACATTTAGGCCTAAATTTAAGAGTTATGCATTTGAATTGCGTATCAAATTTCAATCCAGTTGTTTTATACAGTTTTAACATCAACTAATAAACTGTGATGCACTCAAAATGCAGATTTCGGCACTCAAAAAAATCATGGCACAGTTTATTTGTAACTCTGCATCTATTTGATTTGATCTAAACATGAATATTTTCAAAATGCATTAATTGATTTTGCTCAGAATAAGCATAAATCTGGTCATGGTGAAAACAATTACATTTATTATAAGTATGAACATGGTTAAAATATGATTACCTCTGGAACAAGCAATAATCAGTTAGTTAGAATGTATGAGATTGAAACACATTAAATGTAATGATGATAAATATATAAACCTGGTTACTGCGTATTCAGTTTAGAAATCTTACCCGTTTCATTGAAGTATAACTGACAAATATGTATCGCATTGACGCTACTAGCAGTCCAAATGCACAGAAATTTTATATGCAATTCAAATATGTAAATCTAAAATTTAAACATAAATATTTTTTGAATGCAACTGACTGTAATTTTCAAGACTTTGGTTTGGTGTGTTTGATTAGTGATAGAGCTGAACTCTGCAGGAAAGTGTCCCTCCAGGACCGGAGCCGCCCATCCTCGGTCTCGTAAATGAACACTTTGGGTAGTCGTCTCCCGGTTAACATGCCTGAGGAGGAAAACAGGGCCCCAACATTCATCTGTTCAAACACTTTTTAAGGCAGTGTATTTTTGGTTCTTTGTTTAGGGCATCTGAGGATATGCAAACAAAAATACCAATACATGACAAACAACAAAAAACCCTGAAACGCAACTATCGAACAAATGGAGGCATGAGCTCAAGGTCACATTGGTTAAGTGTCCTGAGGTTATACGTGGCGCTCGTTATCCTGCGGTTGTGACGGCTGGTTGAGGCACACGGGGCAGCATGAGCCTTTGGGCGTCACTGGCTTCAGACATGCTGTCTGCGGACACTTTTCCACGAAACACGTCACCTGGGCCTCCTAACAGAGACAGAGACACAGGAACACCTGAGCTGAAAATGGGACAATATTTCTGCAGGAATCATCACAGGTATGTGCCTTTCCTTTACTTGTGGATTATTGTGGTGTTTTTATCAGCTGTTTGGACTCTCATTCTGACGGCACCCATTCACTGCAGATGATCCACTGGTGAGCAAGTGATGCAATGCTAAATTGCTAATGCTAAATTTCTCCAAATCTGTTCACACGAAGAAACAAACTCATCTACATCTTAGTGGCCTGAGGATAACTCCATTTTTTTTTTTTTTTAGCAAATTTTCATTTTTGGGTGAACTATTCCTTTAAACTACATGTGATTGACTGCAGATTCTATCCCAGATTTAGTTATAATGTTACAATGACACACAGTACCATGTGAGGGCATTTTTCAGTTTTTGACAGCTAAAGTTCCCCCTAGTAATCAGTTTGTCTACTGATCTATCTATCAACAATTATAAGTACATGAGAGTGATAGAATCCTGCATATTCATTTGCAGTGAGATAAAGTAAACACAGATGTAACAGACATTTCACATCCAAAACGAACACTCACTAAGTGCCATAAGTGAGTAGAATTTGGCATTATTGAGTACATAAAATCTTCTCAATGAGTCATTTGGTAAATCATAAATAAACTATTCCAAATGATTTTAAACACAGCCTAGTGAAACGTAAAAGTGTGTAATACAACAACGCTTGAGTCTCTGAAGGTGTACTCAAACAAAAAATACACTACATACTCCCCTTTCCTGTAACCCTGCAATTTTTGATACAGTCAGAAAAACAATGCTACTGTACAAGCAAATTGCAATATATATTGAATATTATCATGATATATACTGAATACATCATTGTGCATAATAACAATAGCAAAATTAACGTTTAAACTTTTAAAATGGAAAAGAAATGCTTCTCATATATTACATTGTTTGTTAGTAACGCCATGCCAGCTTCGGTGGCTATTTTCATGGCGAGAAAAATGTATCTCATATATTACATTAAAGGTTGTGTATCACAGCTTATTGCAGTTACACATTTTAATGTTTGACTTTAAGGACAATTTTATTTGCTTTTGGTCCATAAACAATTCTGTAATCCTGAACCAAAGCCAGTTGAGAATCACTGCTTGAGATAAGTCAAATGTTTCTGTGTCTAGAGTTCACAATACCCTGAACATTGGTACACTGTGTAAAACTACCGTGTTCACATGTGTTGCAGCACAGTCTACATGTGAATGCAAGTCAGAAATGCTCAATGCACTGATAAACTTACATGACACTGACAGGTGGTGCAGGGGTTCTTCTTCCAACTCTCTCCATCTACTCGCTCTCTCCCGTCCTCATCTGCACAGCCTGTCCTGCTCAGACGGCCTTCAAGTCTTTTTATCTGTCAGTTCCAACAGTGAGAAATTGTTTTTTTCTTTTTTTTTTTATGTCTACTCTTTGCATTACAATAAATGCTACAGTATATTCTGTTTTAATGCACCATACTATACTGATTCATATTATAATGTGTGGGAGTGAAAGGCAATGGCAATAAAATGACTACTTTATTAATTGTTATAAAAGTTATTAATTGTGAATGAGCAGTTTACCTTTTACAAACAGGTGATATACAGTATAATCTGTTATTTTGCAAGTAGGATGTCTTTCTAGATCAACATCTTTTGTTCTGCTAATTCACTGCTTTATCTGATATCGGATAGACTTGAAAACATCTATTGTGAAGTGGACAAAGAAAATATGGAAGCTATTTTTTATATCACTGTGACTGCCTTGTGTTATTAATCAAAAGAAGTGTCTGGAAAGTTTGATTCTTGGCCTGTTGCACATTTTCAGCATCTTGGCATCACTGCCAAACGCTTGTGTCTGAGCAGATGGCAATCGTCCTTATCTATTCAGCTTACCAACAAAAGTCAATTC
The DNA here is from genome assembly GCF_001515605.1 of Sinocyclocheilus anshuiensis. Classification (NCBI taxonomy): domain Eukaryota; kingdom Metazoa; phylum Chordata; class Actinopteri; order Cypriniformes; family Cyprinidae; genus Sinocyclocheilus; species Sinocyclocheilus anshuiensis. Next base: position 82,657 of record NW_015558604.1, on the reverse strand, counting down.
ATTCACAAATTTCTGCGACTGGATTTTCACAAGGTTTATATAAACAGATAACAGAAGTATATAGTGCAGCTTGGCATTGCATTGCACCAAGTGAATCATGAGTCCTAACCTGTTTTCGTAAACTTGTGATAGTTTTCTGCATGTCAGCAACAAAGTCTTGGAAATCCTTAATGGAGGGTTCAGTGCTTGACTTTGGTGATACAGTTATGTTTACTGCAGTTAGAGCTTCTTCTAAAGCGCTGAAAAACAGAAATCATTAAAAGTATGATTGATTGATAAATAAGCTTTAACAAATTAAATTATGCATTATTTGTTATTACTACTATAGACCCTTTTCACAGACTGTGATGACATTTCCACAGTTATTTTCATTTAAAAAATAATGTAGATTTGATATAGTAAAACACTATACTTTCTGTTTTATCCCCTTGGCATTACATTTCAGAAAACTGGTTATTTTTTTCATCTTTTAGAAAGACATACACTGTAAGAAATTACCGTGAATTTAACTGTAAAAGACTGTAAAAATGCTACAGTAAAAACCTGTTAAATGGCTAACTACTATATTCGGTGAAAAACTGTTTTGGACAGTACATGTAATTTTACGGTAGTATACCGTTTTTGGTAGTGAAAAATACCTTCCTAGAATTCCCTGCGTTACATTTCAAATTTGATGTTTTTTTGTTGTTGTTGAAATAACTATGTTTCTTAGTTTTTTCTTATCAGTTTTGTCTATTAGGGTTGTGTGTTATACCTAATGTTGTTAAAGGAATGTTTATTGCATTATTTCAGTTTCATGTGTGTTACCATGATGGTGTTTAGTGTTTGTGTGAATGACACTGTGCACCTTCTATATATGTTATTATTTAAAAGCTGCTTGTGATAGGCTTTGGTTCATCGAGTGACTTTCTCATCACCTCCTGCTTTTGGTGGTTATCAGTGTATTACATAGGTACAAAACAGATTTCAGTACTTCAATAGGTTGGTATATTAACATTATACCAGTTAATGAAATTACGGTATTTAACTGTATATTTAAGTTCAAACCGTAAAACCTAAAACGTCGCTACCGTATTTTTTACGGTAAAATTCCGGCAACCACAGCTGCTGTTTTTTTACCGTAAATTTTACGGAATTTTTTTTTTTTTTGTAGTCTAATTTCTGTTCACCACTTTAGAAGTTTACAGAACTTTGGGCCAGTTTTACCAACAGCTTGCACCAGTGCAAACCGTCTTTTGGTGTTAAAATAGTACTGTCAGGATTTACTAAAGACGTGCAGTGAAGAACTAGCACTGAAAAGGCATGGGCACAGTTATTTTTGCGCCTGACCTTATTGAATATGCATTTGTAGGAGTTTCCATTTCAGACGCAAAATTTATGGGAGGACAGTATTCAAATGAATCACGCAACGTGATTTACTAACTTCTGCGCTCGTCAAATTACTGGTATTTGTGCCATTATTTAACGTCCACAAAAAGCATGTCTTAAAGCAGGCGGTAATTTGCGCTGCTCTTGGTAAATTGTGCTGGTCATTATGGAAATCAGATGTTGCGTCGGTGTTCTTTAATGTGAACCTTGCCAGTAAATCACACGCAGAATTATTTTCCCCTCCCATCGGCGCTTTTATGGAATTGCGCTCTAATGCTAATTTGCCCTGTTTAGTAAATCTAGCCTTATGACTTTTGTTTCTGAGAATCCTGGAAATGTGAAAAGGGTCCATTATCAGTAATGCTATGAGAATTTACAAATGATCTTTGGTGAAATGCAGAAATTAAATGGAGCATGTGAGTTGTACCTGCTGTTGTCGGTGAGGTTGCTGGCAGGTTTCTCCTCTGCATAGCTGTGCTCAGCTGACCTGCGGCCTCTGAAGTGGTACGACAGGGCATTGAACTGACCTTTAGTACGGCAGTCTGCAGGTGCAAGAAATTCAGCCTTTATTTGAAGCAGAAAAAAACAGCTGTACAAAGACTAGACAGCTTATACTATGGTCATTTACAGCACTGACAAATTAAAGAAGTCAATGATTGCAAAATTTGACTGGACGGACAAGAATAACAGTTCATTTTCATTAGTTGATTTATCTATAGAACATTAGATGTAGAATTTTGAAGTAAAATAATGCAGTTAGATCGCATTTATTTGAATTAATTAGGTAGAGAATTAGCATGAGCCAATTACCTGCGTCTGTGCAGCATTGTACAGTGAAGCTGTGAGTTTAATTACTTCAGAAACAGAAATGCTTATAATGTAGTGGTTTCGTGTGTGCTTGAGTGTCTGTGTGTGCTATGAATGATGAAGGGAGCTTATTAATATAGAACAGTGTTTTAGCTACCTGTGCATTACAGAGTTTTAATAGACACCTTCCAGCCAATCAGAGTATTCAGATAGACTATGGTATAATTATTATTTAAATCTTACACAATAAAAAATGAAACAAAACAATTAAATATTAATGAAGAGGAATATGAAAATGAAGAAAAGATAGAGCACAAATGTCAAAGACATTCTGTAAAAAACATACAATCACAAAATAATAAATAATTCAGTGTATATGTGCATATACAAGCAAGTCTAGCTAAAATTATTCAAATTATTTCAAAGGATTTTTAACATAGAATAAATTAAAAGCAACACAAAATGTATTATAAGGCCTTAGTGAGAATACTGCAGTTGAAAACAGTGATTTGATGCTGATTATGCTGTTTACTTTGGGTTTTGAATGCCTTTTCTACTTAAATAATTGGGTGTCAAAATTCAAATACATGTTCCTATCCTAGAATTAAAATAAACAGAAATGTTTCTTGAGCAGCAAATCAGCATATTAGAATGATTTCTGAAGATCATGTGACACTGAAGACTGGAGTAATGATGCTGAAAATTCACAATTACATTTTAACATACATATTCACATAGAAAACAGTTGTAATAGTATTTCACAATATTGCTCTTTTAATCTTTTTTTGATATGTATATAAATAAATGCATCCTTGGTGAGCATATGAGATGTCTTTGAAAAACATGAAAAGTCTTAAACATTCCCAACTGACTGGTAGAATATAAGATGTGAGTCATGGTAAACCAGTCTCATACCTTCACAGCAGTCCTGCCACATACGGAGGTCAATCTTTGGTAAATCGTCACAGCTTCCATAGCCGTGAGGGAATTTAGCCACGCTAAAGACATCTGACTGGATTCGGGTGATGTTGTCACTATTGTCACACAGCACCCGGGCGAGAGACGTCTGCTTCAGTTGGGTCAACTGAGCAGGGCTAAAGGACCCAGGGTTCTCATACCAAAACCTATAATTACATAAAGTGAAGTTGATTCATTGATTTAACCGTGTCTGGGATCATGATTAAAATGCAGTGGTTGCCTCTAATTTCAAATGTCTACAGATAATTTTGTTTAAGGCCAGTTTGCTTGTTATAGAGCAAATAATATGGAAGACAAATAATGACAAATGTCTTTGGAACAAAAAAGCACGTTGAATTGCACTAACTGAAAAAAATAATGCATTGCATTAACAGTTTTTGCTTTTTTAGTGGCTGAAATCCAACATATCTGTATATTTAAGCTGTGAATATTTCAATTCAAAACATTTCACACACATTTTCATGATTAAAAATTCAATAATTCATATTCACCTTCTAGAGTTCACTTCCAAAATATTAAATCTGTTTAAAAATATGATGTATAATATTTGACAGGCAATTTTCGGTCCATTTTATTTCACTTTACAAATTCGCTTCCACAAATTCAGTGGTTAAAATTCGGCATTGCACATCCGGGAACTGCAGGAATAGCATTAGAGCACCGATGCATGATCTCCAGCTGCTGTCAGTCGCTCACCAGCAGGTGGCGCAAGCGGCTGTTGATAAAAACCAAAACAACCGGTAGCGCAAGTCATTCATTCATTCATAAAAGCTGATTTGCAGGAATGGAGGAAGTGGTAAGTAGAAGTTATGATAATCAGGGCCAGTATGTAGCCTATATGCGGAAAAGCTGATTGTGTTTACGTTTAATTCAATATCTTTGCTGTTACTCGTTTAGTCTGCATGTAAGCAGCTATCTCTATCACAAAGGAGATTATAATGCTATTTTAACCGACGCTGACGCTGTACAGAACTAACATTACATTGGAGGAAGACATATATTGTTTTTGGTTGCTTATTTCCCTTAACTTTGTATCATGGCTTGTGTGACGCTGAGTTGTAATACTGGGGTTCCCCTCATACGTCACACTCCAGGATTCCCCAACGACACGTAACGTGAAAAATTCATAACGCACCACAGTGAACTAATGCAGTGGTATAAGAAGACTAAACTTACACCGTACTGATGATGCAAACTATATACAGGCAAGCAAATGAGGCGAGAAGAACTCAACGCGCTGCATTTTCTTTATAATCGCCGCTTTTCTATCGCCGTTAGTTTTAGGTTCGATGTTCGCCGGACATTCGCTTTCCCTTGCCACACTGATATAGAGTCGACAGTCCTACAAATATATCACTACCACGATTAGTTTTAACAATATGCAGCCACTTTATATCGACATAAAAAAAAATAATTCAAACCCGCCTATGTGTATTGTAGCTGTAAATTTAAACAGGAGAAAGCTTTGACGCGCTATCTCACAAGCCATGCCCAAGAGACCGTCTGACAATTCCACCGACTGGGTTAAAACATTCAATGTATTGTAATTAAAATGACTTTTAACATTTAAAATTACACACTGTCATTGTATTACTCATAGTGTAATATACACAAATATATATACCCCTATACACAAACACAGTACACAATTATGGTCATAAAAAGTCCCCAAAAGGCTTTTTTTCGTGTTCCTAAAGGTTGTAGTATGTTCCTAGTGTCCAGGTTGACTTACTACAGGTGAGATTTTGCCTTCATATATGTACAGTACACAATTATTTTCATAAAAAGTTACTGTAAGTCCCTGAAAGGGTTTTTTTCATGTTCAAAGGATTTAGTACGTTGCTAGATACAAGACAACTTACTGCAGGTGAGATTTTGCCAATACCTCCCTTACTGTATGTACAGTACACAATTATTAAATCATTAAATAAATAAATACTGTAAGTTTTTTTAAGAGTTTTTTAATGTTACAAAGGTTGTAGTGTAAAATATCTGTGTACTGTACGTACAGTAAGGGAGTTATTGGCAAAAATGCACCTATAGTAAGTCATTCTAGTCACTAGGAATGTACTACAACCTTTGGAACATGGGAACAAAACATTAGGTGAATAATTATATACTATATGTACAGTAAGAAAGCTATTGGCAACATTTTAACTGTAGCAAGTCAGTCTGGTCACTAGGAACATACAACATTTGGAACACAAAAAACTAAATTTTGATGAATTAGGCTACTTTTTTTTCTTAAAAATACACTGTGTACTTTACATACTTAGGGGAAGTATTGTCTAAGGTGAGAAATTGGCCATATATATTTAGTAATTTTGCCCTCTTTACTATAGCCTTGTAAACATTAATTTGAATTAATTATTGTATACTTCGTTTTGTACTGTGTAAACTGGTAAATTTGCAGACGGTCCCTACAGCAGTCTGGACGAATATGCAGCGAATATCAAACCTAAAACTAACTTTGCACTTGGTTTTCCATGGGAGAAAAAGGTTTAGGTAAAACTCTGTGGGTTGTGTTAATATGGGCTCATCTGCTTAACTATACATAGTATATTTTATTAATTAGACACCGAATTTAGTCATTTATTATCAATGTCTTGAGGCAATAAACCACGTTAGTGTTTTCTTTATGGAAAATGTTTGTGCACATTTTTTGCAGTTTTGCGCATTGCGCAAATTGAAATTGAAATATTCACAGCTTAAATATACAACTATGTTGGATTTCAGCCCCTAAAAATGCAAGCCCTGAAAATACAAGGCATTAAAATGCAAGCACTGTTAATGCAATGCATTATTTTTTCAGTTAGTGCAATTCAACATGCTTTTACGTTTCAAAGACATTTGGCATTATTTTCTTCCATAAAATAACCAATAAATAAATTTGCTTAAAAAAACAAAACAAAAACAAACAAACAAACAAAATTCTGTAACCAGTATCGGTATCGGGCAATTTGCTAAATAAAAAAAAAAAAAAATAGAATCTGAATCAGCCATGATCGGTGCATCACTAATTAAAATACGAAATAAAAGGCCTCAAATTGGAAGTACAATCTTTTTCTATCAATTCTTCAATAGGTAGATCTTGTCTTTCATAAAGGCCAAGGTCAGGGATCTTGGGCTTAAAAAGGTTGGTGACCACTGCTGTATGTACCATAGCAAATCTCAACAGCTTGATTGTATATATTGTCGAAAAAATTTAAACTATATGTAAACAACATATTAAAAGTTGGATATATAGTACATCCTATTTTACCAACATACATACTGTATACTCATGTAGGACGATATATACTATATAGCAAATCTCAACTGCTTAATCACTTGTATTATCGCAAAATGTAAACTATATTATCACCTAGCTCTAATCTGCTAAACGTGACTATAAGGTATGAATATAAGATATTATAAACAAGAACATCATAATTTTTGGAAAGCTGCTTTGAAACAATAGGGCTTCTCATACTCTAAACCCAGGTAAACAGAATTCTGCTTCACGTTTCACACTGCTCACAATTTATCTGCGGTTAATGTTCTTATTTGCTGTGTCAGTGTCATTGATTGAACGAAAGTAGCAATACATGTTTACATAATATTTACATTGCGCATCCATATTTTATATATTGCAAATTGTTAGATTTTCCCTAAATGGACTTATTGGACTATACAGGTAGAATAAACACTCCAAGACAATCTTTTCTTCTCTCCAATTCATGTTGTCCATCACTATTTGGCTTTTTTCGCCTTAAGCAGCAAGGAGACCGTTTATACAACGTGCTGTGTTTCTGTGACTGACCAAAGCATGTGAAAGTGAGGCACGATTGATTGGGTGTCTGTTGCTAGAATTGTTTAACATGGTACATGTTTGACACCACAACATAGCACTGCTATCACTGCTCCGGAGCAGGCTTTCATAACATATAACTTGTCTAAATTACAAGTGTGAAGCATGCCTTAAGCCGAGGTTAAAAATGGGGTTTATAATCACGATAACCCAGGGTTACGCGCAGTGTGAAAAGCCCTAATGTGTATTATGAAAAAAACTATACAAATAAGTTTGAAATTTGAAAAAAAAAAAAAGAAGCAATTTCTGAGGAACAAGGCCAGGTCTTACCGGTCACCATCTCTGAGACGCTTGAACTGGGTTGCCAGTAAACACATGAGGGTCGGTCCCAGTCTGCTGCCAGGCACCAGCTCTTCAGCCATCAGCGCAGGAAACAGGTCAATATTCTGAGGTGTGCCATACAGCCTGGGAGCAGAACAGACCATTACACCTAGAAAATGCTGAATGCGTCTTTCAATGACGTGATATAGAACGAGACCTAACCTTTGAAGCTTTTCTCGCACGCTGGGGTTCTGAATCTCATTCCTTAGATCATCAAACGTCTGCGCGGACGTCAGGTTGCAGAACACCCGGTAGTCATTGTAAGGTGGCATACCATGGTCACGTCCCCTTTGGATATTCATGGCAGCAAGGTCAAGCGCCACGGAGTGCGCCATCGAGAAAAGGCGTTCGGTAAGTTCGGTGTTAAGCAGTTGAGTGGACACTCGCATTTTCCCCGCCACTCCAAACAAGCCACGGAGCAGAGGATCGATGCCTCCTTCGTTCACAATACGGAAAGGTGAGAAAAAAGCCTTATGCAGCGAAATGTGTCCTTGCTGGATGGGCTGAAAGTTTTCGTCGAGCCGGTACAGAATGGGGTTAATGAGCGTATGGCCAAAGCGGAAGGCAGCAGTGGCAAAAGCATTGAGGATGCCAGCATTAATATTGGGATTATAGCCATTATAGTCACCCATTAGCCTCATGCCAGCCTCGCCCAGTATTTTGGGCAACCAGTGGCTGTAGGTTATATGCTGCATTTGGGCTCCGACTATCTTCCGTGCCTCATGGTAAATGGTGTCGCCATCCCAATGGGGGTTGAGACGTAGCAACTCGCTGGCTATGCGGTTATGTTCACGGAACCAAACCGTGTGCATAGCCGTCAACCCAAGCTGCTCATTTGCACGATGGTCCCCAGCTAGGAAGCAAGGAATGGGACTTTCATTTTCGTCCCGCATGCACTCTGTTGGTGGGCCAGTTGCAAAGGGGAGCAATGGCTTGCCGGTGCGTTGCACAATACCCTGCCGCAACATGCCCCGATGGCTGGCCAAGTCACGGATCTCTTCTGCCTCATGCTGTGAGCTGCCGTAAACATTGGAGGCATCGATGTAGGAGGTGAGCTGGTTCATCTGCTCGCGTGGATACACAGAGTTCATAAGCAGAGAGGTCATTCCACTGCCGCAAACAGGACTAGAGCGCACAAAGAACATGCAACGTGCTCCATTGCGCCGCTGCCGTGGATCGTCAGGAGGGAACATGATTGGAAAACAAGGTGGGTCATTGGTGCACACCGAGGTACACAACTGTCCATCGGAGAAACGAGACTGGCTGAGGGATACAACGGTTGAATCCAGGTCGTGGTCAAGGAACTGGCCCCATTGCATAAGCATGTGTGTGTAGCGATCGTCTGGGGTGATGGTCTCCGTCCCAATCATGGTGGTGGAGACCAGGCGTGGAAGAGGCAGAGGGAAGCTGTTATGCCTTCGTTCAGTGGCGCCACGTGGGAGATTGAAGCCATTGTCGTAGACGGGCTTTAGTAAGCGCTCAAAAGCAGTGAGCGAGGCGCCCCACATAGGGTGCTGCAGGTTGTTGCAAGTGCCATCGTGGGTGCGATACTTCTGGTGGAAGCAGATATCCGAGCAATTGTTGAAGCGCCGATGGGCCGTGCAGCCAGACAGGTTAGCTATCATATCCAGGAAACGTGGCGACACCAAGTCATTGTAGCGGTAGGCTGTTAAGAAAAAAGATACGAAAGAGTGTGCGTCTTGTAAAATCACTCTGATCTCAGTTTAAAAAAAAAAACTCCTACTATTTTGTAAAGTGACAAATACAGTTGAAATGAATGGCTCTAAAGGGATAGTTGATTCAAAATGAGAATTTTGTCATCATTTACTCACTCTCATGTAATTCTAAACCCATCAGACTTTGGTTAATCTTTGAAAAACTAATGAGGATTTTTGAAATGAAATCTTGGATCTCCATTGAAAGTTCAAGTAATCAAAACTTAGGAGATCTGAAAAATGAAATCCACATGTATTGAGTGTTTTTTTTTATCAAAGTCATGTGATTAATTTAGGGTTTAATTTACATCTGAACAATGATCGACACACATAGATTGAGAACATCACATATGGTAAACACAGAAGCTCAAACACACACGTTTATGATGCACAAGTTTCTGTGTTTATCATATGTGATTCACTATGTATGTGTGCCAAAAAAAAACAAAAAAAAAACGCTTTGTATAGATTCGTATAATTCATATAGATTCATTTTATGATGCCTTTATGACCTTTTTGGATCTTTTGGACCTTTTGGTTACCTAGACTTTCAATGAAGGGACAAAAACCTTCTTAATTTTTGTTTCAAAGATTAACCAAAGACTTATGTGTTTGAAACAGCATGAGAGTGAGTAAATGATGTCATAATTTTCAGTTTTGGGTGAACTATCCCTTTAAGAGGGCACTTAGTCTCATCCTCAAGCAATAACTGGACAAAACTGGTTCCAATCGGACTGTCTCACAGCTACACAGTTTCTGTGAGTAAGGTTACACTGGTTATTAACAGCCTGGTAAGAAAGTTGTGTTGATATAATGTGAACTAATTAGATGGAAAGTGGACCAGACCCTATTATGATGGTTAAATTCTGATTTTAAAAAATTCTGAAATTCTGATCAGCAATAGATGCAAGTAATTGTGCCTGTTGACCCCTTCTTGGTACTTGTGTCAGTGAATGTGTCCAGAGGATAAATGCTCAGATTGGGGCAGGGCTTGTCCAAACATGTGAGGCCATTTTGCCTTAGTGTGGCGATGAAAGCTGTGCTGTTGTCATAACCAGAAAAAACAGTGACCCATGTCTTCTGCAGCAGAAAGTGCCACAGTGTCTGCTGATTATTTAGTAAAGCAGACATTTGCCATATACTAGTTGCATAATGAATCACCATAGCAAGAATCTCTCATTTGAAAAGCAGAATGTTGGTGTGAAATACCTGTTCCATTAGTGTCCACCATGAGGCCCTGATTGACATGCCTCTGGATGAGAAGTAGGGTCTGCTCAAAAATCTCTCCAGCTCTGGCCTGCTCCACTGTGTAGGGGTCCCGGGGGTAACGAAACAGAGCCAGAAGCTCGGCAGGGGTACGAGGAGATCTGATGATGGTGGAGAACACATTAACTTCCACATTCACAAAAGCCATTCAGACTCACTCTGGAAGAGAATACATATTAGCAAACTGCAGACCTGCATTACATCTAACAGATAAGTAGATCAATCTCATAGCGCAATCTCATAATTTCTTATTAATCAATTCAAAACTTTTTTCAAACTGTGGACAGTGGACAGGCAAGACACCCCTGGTAAATAGAGTAAAAATTAATTTAATAGATGTCACCATATTTTCTCCTATTGATTGATTATATGTGACCCTGGATCACAAAAGCAGTCATAAGTAGCACAGGTATATTTTTAGCAATAGCCAACAATACATTGCATGTGTCAAAACTGATCAAAATCGATTTAGCCAAAATCATTAGGATATTAAGTAAAGAATAAAGATCAGTGACATGTCAATAAGTTACATTTTAAAAGCTGACTACAAATAACAGCCTACCTACCTAAATTCAGTTATTTATGTCAGAACTAATTTAGTGTTTACTAGGGTTATTTGAGAGAACCATATGAAACAATGAATAAGCGTTTTGCCAGAATCAACAATAAGCATTTGCTCCAAGGCTGTTGGTGTCGATTTAAACAAAAGCTAAAGAACATCAAAGCCGTCAGCATTAATATAATTTTTATCATTCAGAGAGTTGGCTTCACTTCACATATTATCTCTTGTGAACTAAGAAGGTGCCAAGTTATAACAATATATCTGTGGTCATTTGTGCCAAAAACATTGACAGTTTTTTTTTTCATTTTCACCCATGACCAGTTGTTTTGGACTGCATAAATTCAATAAGCATGCTTTAATGTCTTGGCAAGCTTAGTCAAAATGTCAACTAACTTTGTAATTTAAAATTTAAAAATTTTAAACATCAGTTTTGTAATTCCAAATCTAATCTTTGGCAATCTCTCTTTACTATGATAACATCTCTCCATTAGACTTCATTCAAAAGCATTTGTCTTTGAAGCAGTCCTCTCCAGTTATGAAACACAAACACTCTCAGTGAGCTAACGTGAGCTGGCACTGGCCTCGACAGACAAAATAACCCCCTAACATCAAGCTCAGAGCGCAGAGTCCCCTTGCAGTGATAAATTAGGAATCATACCGCAGTGACCAGCCCTTGTCTAAGGCATAAATGCTCCCAGTAAATTCCTGATGGGTTACGGCACTGTGACTCATAGCAGAAGGAATTGTTTTTTTTGGCATGTTTTGCCTGTAGCACCAAACACTTACCCGTCAAAGAGCTGCCTCCTGGTGGAGTCTATTGCGCTGTTTATGCTCCGAATAGCCTCTTCAAGAGACGTCGAGACAAACGGATCACCCTCCCTGCTCACTTGCGGGACTGGAGAAAATGATACAAAAATCAGTATAAATAAAAGCTTGTGAATTGGAATTTAGAAGGAAATTTTAATCTGCACACGTGATGAAAGACTGAACAGAAGTTCCATTCGTTAACTGGACCTTTAATTAACAGTGACTTAAAATGTTAAATCATGCAATTATTTAAAAATACAACTTAATTAATTGCATGATATGCCAATAAATGAATCAAATGAATCACATAACAAATGCTTGCTGAGAAGTCTCCAAGTTAAGACAATCTAATGCATTACATTATTTTCACAGATGAGTGAATAAACATTACAACAAGTGTAAGACCCTCGTAGAGATTTAGACAAGTGGAGCTGGGGGAGGTGGAGGGTCCAATCGTGCAGGACCAGCTAACAGTAAACAATGCGACAGACTATTCAAATGTTAAGCAAGTGACCTCATTGGCTACAGATCCAGCAGAGGCCAATCAGCTTGTGCTATTTAGTATTACTAGCAAATTACAGGTTTGTTCAACTTCATGCTGTGCTATGTAGGCCGATCAGCATCTTACTTGAAGCTGTGCATCGTGGTTAGAAATTTTGTTAACTTGAGACAGCACCGAGCTTGGAGCTCGAATAGCGACACAGCTGTTTCACAATTGGCAGGATTCTCAAATGAAGATGAGTTTTTACTGTTATGAAAAAAAACAAAGTATGCAGTGGAAAAATACAGTTTTGTGTTTATTCTGCTAATGCTCACAAATTCATGTTTTTATAACAGTAGAAACTCTTTCATGTTATTTGTGTCATGTTTATCAAAATAAGATGAATAAAAAGTCCACACTTTATTGGTGTTTAAATAGTCTTATGTCCTATATGCTTATGTTTACTTTATTCCTGTACATAAAGGCACATACTGTGTAAGCAGTACGAAGTTTTAACTGAAAAGGGTTTCTGATGCTACATGAAAACATCTGAAACGTCTGTGTATCTGGAAAATATCAAATATTAATTTTTGTTTTACAATATTTAAAATATTTAGTTATGATAAAGTATGCAAACACTGTATAAGTGTCATTATGAGGAGCAGAAAATGTCCAACTTCACATCTCTGTTTTTATCTTTCCCATCTGCAAGTGGCAAATCTCGTTGATCAGTTAAATTCAGTTAAACACACTTTACATATCAAGGAGCTATCAGTTTGAGCCAGTCTACATTTTCATGAATTAATCGTTCATTTCAACATGAAAAAATGTGCCTAGATCTCCATACTCATTTTGTTATGTTCCATCCAACTATGTTTGAACGCAAAAAGCATTATTCCGATTGGTGGTTAACCAAAGTTTGTTCTTCAATGGTCAATCCTCACTACATTTGATCACCCTCCCACCTCAAAATCCTCAATATGTGTTTACAGCCTTCAATTCTTACCTTGCACTGTTAGCACCATACTAGATGAGGAATATCCAATGGAGTTGCGGGCTACACACTCATAACGTCCCCCATCGGCAAGCCCCACGTCATGCACTTCCAGATAGCCATCTGGACTGATATGAAACTTCCCACTCTCTGTAATCTGGACTCCATCCTGTTGATCAGGACCAGAGATTGTTTAAATGAGTCTGGTCACAAACCCAGGATAGTCCCATGGGGACCAAAGTGGTGGAAATGGATGGATTGGCCAGTTGTTAGGGAATGTGGCAGCTAATGGATCTAACCTTGCTCCATGTGATGATAGGTGTGGGCTCACCCTGCGCGCTGCACGGAATCTGGACATCTGATCCAGACTCCACAGTCGTATCCCTTGGAGCGCTTGTGAAAACAGGCGTTACTGGTGATGTAAAACCATATGTTAATGATTACAGTGCACAAAAACGCAGCTAAATCATGAGTCATGCACATAATGTACAACATGAAAAGAACACGCACAGGTGATACATGGTGCTAAGATCTTGCCGACTGTCAAGGTTCTGTAATTATAAAATCTATGAAAGGGCAAGAGGTTGAGTCTGAGAGAGGCATATGTGAGTCTTCAAGGCCAAAATGGATTGGTTTGTTTAAAGAGCTTTATCCAAACATGGTGATGCTGAGGTCCTTAAAGGGATAGTTCAGCTTGCTGTTAATTTACTCATCCTCAGGCCATCCAAAATGTAGGTGACTTTTGAGCGAACTATCCTTTTAAGTTATAAAAAACTAGTGCATTTTACAGTTGCTCTATAGTAATCTATAAGAATTTGCCACCAACTGCTATATATATACAGGTATATATTTATTTATTTATTTTTTTCCGTAGAGATGGAAAATGACATTTTAAATCTTGTTTTGTGAAAAATATATCAAAATTAAGTGAGTTCTTACTAAAAATAAAAAAAGAATCTACCAATGGTGTAAGAAAAATAAACTTAGTTTAAAGGGAAAATAAGGTTGTTTTTCTTGTTAAGCAAAAACTCACTTAATTTCTTATTTAATTTTATTTTTCACGTTCAGTTCTGCTCACAAGTTCACATACCCCTTGCAGACTATGCAAAATGTTTATAATGTTAACAAAATGGCATGTTATTTTTTTTATTTAGTACTGTCCTGAATAAGCTATTTCACATAAGAGATGTTCACATAGACTTCACAAGAGAAAAAAACTGAATTTATAGAAATGACCCTGTTCAAATGTTTACATACCCTTGGATCTTAATACTGTGTCGTTATCTGGATGATTAGTGTCTGATTTTATGTTTTTGTGAAAGTTGTTCACGAGTCCCTTTTTTTTTTGAGCAGTTCAACTGCCGACTGCTCTTTAGAAAAATTCCAAGTCCTGCACATTCTTTGGTTTTCCAGCATCTTCTGCATATTTGATCCCTTTCCAACAGTGACTGTATGATTTTGGGATCCATCTTTTCACACTGAGCCTATTCAAGACAGTACTAAATTAAAAATAGCATGCAATTTTTACAATTCTTCTTATTTTGTTAAAATTATTAACATTTTGCATATTCCGCAAGAGGTATGTAAACTTATGAGCAGAACTGTAAATGTATCTCAATTTAAGAAATTTTAGATATTTTTACTGGAAAACAAGACATTTTTTGCAGTGCTCATGTTGATTTCTTTCTGCATCATTTTGGGTTATCTATTCCTTCCATGAATTCCTAAACTTTCATTTAGTCTGTACTCACTCTTTCTGCAGCTGTTATAACTAGTAGAATTTCTCACCACTCTCTCTGTCTCATAACTGTCTCCATTTCTTCAGATACTTCCTGTAAGCCTGTTCTAAATAAAAGCGACCATGAGCCAAACCTGTGTCTTAGGTTTGAAGTAAATACAGGCGGTTGTTATGCAGTGTGTTAACAACCATTACTACATGGAAACATCTTGCCATGTGGGAATTTCAAAGCTGCATGCTTTCCTGACTATTCCACAAGTCTGTAATAAAGCTTAAGAGGTGGTTTTTAAGGCACTTACATGCAGGGACCGGGTCTTATGTCTGTCATTGAGACTTTACGGGGATATTGTTGTTCTAATTGAAGGCTTTGCTGGTGGGTAAATGACAAATTAGTTTATGAAGCCAACCCTCCTTCCCTCCTGTTAATGCCATGTCTAGTCTTGTTCTGAAGGACCGTTGAATGAAGAATTGACTTACAGTTTATGGTGTTAGGGGCTTGTTTTATGCTATACTGAAGTAACATGGAGTAACATAAATGCTGTGTCCCAAACACGTCAAGATGAGGCAGACATTAAATGGAGTTCACTTGTTTACGGTTGATGAGTAATGTCGTATCTCATGCATTAATATATAGCACATGTGATGTGCGCATGTCAGAAATGAGAACTTATTAGATTTACTCTTTTGAATCTTTTGCAGGGTTACTATTGTTAACTAAAACCACAACTATTGTTATTTGAAATAAAATAAACGCTAACTGAAATAAAACTAATAAAACTTAAAAAAAAAAAAACTTTTTCATTTAGTTTAAGTTGAAGTACTAAAATAACTACAATTACATAAACTAAAACTAATAAAGCAAAATTTATAAATATCTGTAACGTGGGGTTTTGGGTTTTGTTTCGTGTTCATGTTTTCATGTCTTTTATTTTGGAGTTTAGTCACGGTCCTTGTTCTGTCATGTGATTCCCTTGTGTTCTGATTGGTTCTTTGGTTCATGTGTCATGTTCTCATGACAGTTATTGAAGTGCACAGGACAAACTCAATGACGGCTGAGTAGAACTGTTTCAGCAGCTCCTGTGGCAGGTTAAATTTCCTCAGTTGGCGAAGGAAGTACAACCTTGGTTGGGCCTTTTTAACAATGGAGTCGATGTGAATGTCCCACTTCAGGTCCTAAAAGATGGTGGCTCCCAGGAATCTGAATGACTCCACTGCAGCCACAGTGCTGTCCATGATGGTGAGTGGGGGGAGTGCAGGGGGTCCCCCTGAAGTCCACGATCATCTCCACTGTTTTGAGCGTGTTCAGCTCCAGGTTGTTAAGACTGCACCAGACAGCCAGCTGCTCAACCTCTTGTGAGTAAGCAGACTCATCTCCATCCTGGATGAGACCGATGACTGTAGTGTCATCTGCAAACTTCAGGAGCTTGACAGAGGGGTCTTTAGAGGTGCAGTCGCTGGTGTAGAGGGAGAAGAGCAGTGGGGAGGGGACGCAACCCTGAGGGGCGCCAGTGCTGGTGGTGTGGCTCTAAAGACCCCTCTGTCAAGCTCCTGAACATTCAAGTCTGTTCATGCCAAGTCAAGTCAAGTCTTTGTTTGTATTTTGGATTATTTTGAATAAAACTGCACTTGGGTTCATGACAACTTGCCTTCAGTGGACCGTCTGTTTCAATATCATATAGACATATCATATAAACATCATGAATAAAACTGCTAAACATAGACACCATGACTAAAACACTAAAACTTTAACTGAAATTAAAGTAAAAACAGAAAATATAAAAATAGTCAAATTTAATATAATAATAATAATTTAATATTTAAAGTTTTTTACTAATGTCAGAGCTGTTTTGAATAATCTGACCTTCTGATTTAAAAAAAGAAAAAAGAAAACGACACGCAAGTTTTAGTAATTGTAGTCATTTTGTTGTGTTTTGTTTTTTATTAGTTTTTATATGTCAGTATAGTATTTATTTATTTATTATTATTAATTACTACTTATTATTAATAAATTAAAATGGTTACACTATTCTAAGTTGGCCTTATTACAGTGTAATTATACATTTAAGTACTGAGTAATATTAATTAACTACATGTACTTACTGTATGGTTAGGGTTTGGTTTAGGGTTACTTGCATGCAATTATGCATAATTAATTGTTATTATAATAGTAAGTACATGTAACATGTGTAACAAGGACATGTTAAAATAAAGTGTTACCATTTAAAAATACATTTATTTACTAGTTTTAGTCTATGTAATTTTAGTTATTTTAGTACTTCAACTTAAAGGGATCATATGATGCGATTTAAATTATTCCTTTCTCTTTGAAGTGTTACAAGCTCTTGGTGCATAAAGAAGATCTGTAAAGTTGAGACTAAAGTCTCAAATCCAAAGAGATATTCTTTATAAAAGTTAAGAGTCAACCAATTATGTCCCCACTGGATGCAACAAATGCCTCGTTTGTAATGAGTTTTAATGTTTTTGTCTCGTCGCTCTGGCCGGGACATGGCCTCACAGTATGGTAAGGGGCATAACATTTCTGTCACATGCTTGAGGTTTTCGCTTTTCAGACCGATGAGCTTTGTAAAAGTATTCAGACCCCCTTCACTTTTTTTCAATTTTGTTATGTTGCAGCCTGATACTACAATTGTTTAAATTCATTTTTTTTCTCATTAATCCACACTCCGTACCTCATAATGACAAATTGAAAACAGAATTTTAGAAATGTCTTTAAATTTATTAAAAAGAAAAAACTGAAATATGACATTTACATAAATTCATTTTTTTCTCATTAATTTACACTCCATAGCTCATAATGACAAAGTCAAAACAGAATTTTAGAAATGTCTGTGAATTTGTTAAAAATAAAAAAAACTGAAATAATCACATTTACATAAGTATTCAGACCCTTTACTCAGTACTTAGTTGAAGCACCTTTGGCAGCAATTACAGCCTCAAGTCTTTTTGGGTATGATCCAACAAGCTTTGCACACCTGGATTGGGGGATTTTGTGCCATTCTTCTTTGCAAATCCTCCCAAGCTCGGTCAGGTTGGATAGGGACCGGCGGTGGACAGCCATTTTCAGGTCTCTCCAGAGATGCTCGATAGGGTTCAAGTCAGGGCTCTGGCTGGGCCACTCTAGGACATTCACAGAGTTGTCCAAAAGCCACTCCTGTGTTGCCTTGGCTGTGTGCTTAGGGTCACTGTCATGTTGGAAGGTGAACCTTTTGCTCAGTCTGAGGTTCTGAATGCTCTTGACTGGGTTTTCATTAAGGCTATCTCTATATTTTGGTGCATTGAGCTTTTCTTCTACTCTGACGAGTCCCTCAGG
>NW_015558604.1:52277-64260 GCF_001515605.1 Sinocyclocheilus anshuiensis | reverse complement strand
TTTCCCTCAACCCTGACCAGTCTCCCAGTCCCTGCCGCTAAAAAACAGCCCCACAGCATGAGGCTACTACCAGCACACTTAACTTTTGGGATGCTACTCTGCAGGTGATGAGCAGAGCTGCTTTTCTTCAAACATGATGCTTAGAATTGAGGTTTATCAGACCAGATAATCTTGTTTCTCAAGAGCCTGAAGGTCCTTTAGGTTATTTTTTGCAAATTCCAAGTGTGTTTTCATGTGTCTTCACTGATGAGAGGATTGAGTTTGGCCACACCTCCATAAAGCCCAGATCGGTGGAGTGTTGCAGTGATGTTTGTCCTTCTGTAGGTTTCTCCCATCTGCATGTATGATCATGGAGCTCAACTAGAGTGACCATCAGGTTCTTGGTCACCAGTCTAGACAAGGCTCTTCTCCATCATTCGCTCAGTTTGGCTGGGCGACCAGCTCTTGGAAGAGTCCTGGTTGTGCCAATCTTATTCCATTTGAGAATTACGGAAGCCACTGTGCTCTTAGAAACCTTCAGTGCAGCAGAACTTTTTTGTAGCCTTCCCCAGATCTGTGCTTCGATATAATCCTGTCTCTGAGCTCTGCAGACAGTTCCTTTGACCTCATTGTTTGGTTTTCGCTCTGATTTGCATTGTCAGCTGTGAGGCCTTTTATAGAGAGGTGTGTGCCTTTCCAAATCATGTCCAATCAATTTAATTTACCACAGGTGGACTCCAATCAAGGTGTAGAAACATCTCCGCAATAATCAAGAGAAATGGGAGGCACCTGAGCTAAATTTCAAGTGTTGTTGCAATACTTATGTAAATGTGATATTTCAGTTTTTTCTTTTTTATAAATTTACAGACATTTCTAAAATTCTGTTTTCACTTTGTCATTATGATGTACGGAGTGTAGATTAATGAGAAAAAAAAAAAGAATTTAAACAATTGTAGTATCAGGCTGCAACATAAACTGAAAAAAAGTGAAGGGGGTCTGAATACTTTCTGAATGCACTGTATATACCATAACTGTGAACAGAGCTTTTCTGTGATTTTGGACATGCTGGCCACCTCTCGTTGAACATGCTGAAATAATCTGTCAGAAGGCGATTTATATTGTAAACAGGATCTCACCGGTTTGCAGGATGTTTAGATGAACAGCTGCTCTGACAGTGCCAACAGGACTGACCGCCTGGCACTCGTACTGGCCCTGGTCATGAAGGGCCACGCGGCTGATGCGCAAGCTGCCCGATGAGAGAACAACGTGCCGTCTGTCATTAGGCAGGGAGCTGCCTATTGTAGGAGAACAGAGTTTTAGTGATTTTGTCCAAGCTGAAAACAGTTGATATAATCACTGACAGACAGCAATTCAATAATCTATAAATGTGTCCTTGTGGCCTTTTAAGGACAGTTCAGAAGAAATTAAATTCTATCTGAGGCATGCTGTTGATTCAGACTCATCTCTCAGTTAGTGAAGACAAACAAAAATCATGTTTACAGTACATACAACTGTGTAGGCATCCAATCAGAATTTCATAACTAGATCTTTGTGAAAAACTACACTTGTAGTACACAAGTACAAGAATGTACACTTGTAAAGTGCTTCAATCGTAAAAGCATATTTTATATTTGTACTTGCAGATAATATGAATGAAATACAAATCTACTGAAATGTACTTAAGACTTTCTTGACTATGTTTCTTAACACACTTTTATAAAGTGCACTTTGTAATAATGTCAGATTAAAAGTTTTACTTTAAAGTATATTTTAAATACATGACTTACAAGTTTGAACAGAAATGACATTACAGTATATTTGAGCTTGTCAGTGATTATTATATATTTTTATTTAATTGTAAATACTATGCAATTAAGTGTCCAACTTATTCATTTAAAGTATATTAAGTAATTTTTTTAACAAGTAGTTTTTTAAAAAAAATTTGTTTTAAGTACGCCAAAGTGTACTTTTTTCATATGGGGATTTATCCCCATTTTTTCCAAACTGAGGGACAGATTTCTGTGGTAATTGACAGCAAGCCACTGAGCTTAAACTTGGAACATTCGTTTAACCTTAAACAAAACCATTGCCTGGATTGTACTGATATACTGCCCTAAACTGTTTTAATGCCATGTTATCTTTTTAAAAATTAATTAATGCCAGTTGGTCAGTTTTTTACTACATAAAAATGCTGACCAGACTTGACTTAGGCAGATTGTTGAATAGTGTGGACTCCATCTCACCGCCGCGAGTCCATGCTATGACAGGCTGAGGATAGCCGCTGGCCTCGCAGGGAAACTCAACTGTATGACCCTCCAGCACAGACTGGTCCTGAGGGGTCACTGTGAACTGAGGACGAGCTGAGGAAGAAGAAAATAATTGAGAATGAGCACAACCAAAGACTGTCAGGATGACAGACAGAACTAATCTTTCATATCAAACAGGTACAAGCTTTGGATAAAAAAAAAATTGTAATTGTTACAGCCAAATGTATTAGTTTTTTCAAATTATATTTATGGTTTGGTTCCAATCTTAATTTTTGATTTAATATTAAATGTAATTTCATACAAAATAATAAAAAAATATTATTTATTACAAAAAGCATTAATTAATTAATTCTGCTATTAATATAAAAGCAGAATTTTCACTTGGGGTAAATCTAAAACATTTTGTTAATGCTTAATTTAGTTTACTTACTACTACTATAGACAAATTTGTCTTTTTAAAATATGCATCATATTTTCTGTTATGTACTAACACACACGCACGCACGCTAGGGGTTGCACCGACTAATCGACTAGTCGACTTCAATGCTCTGCCATGACGCTTTAAGCTTGACGTCGACTAGTCGCTGGTCCTATAGAGGGTGCAACAGGATAAGAAATCTTTGAAGGACTTCCACATTTACGCTCTGTTTCCAAACAGTTCAAATGACAAATAAATGCATACTCTGAAAGCACTCCACAAGACATGTGTGATTATATTACCGGATGCTCGAAATTGAACGGGAGAATGCATGTTTTAAACAGCTTATTGCACAGGTAAATTAATCGCTGTTCTAATCTAATGCGCTGCTGCACTGTAACACACACACATAGGCTACAGACAGTAGCGCGTACATCACGCGCACAGAGTCATTCAGCGCGGAAATGTATTGTCAACACTGTTCTGTGATTTCTCAATAAAATAGCTTAGAAACTGAAAAGTTCAAGCATTTATTTCTTAATAACTAAATTCCACAGCTTCACTACTAGTAGAGAGATGCTGCCAGGTAGAATTAATTCACACACGCAATCGCTCTCACTAATGCATTCATATCCCGCGCACACACACACACACACACACACACACACACACACACACACACACACACACACACAAAAAGCACAAGAAGGATTAATTAAACCCTTAATAATGTATTATATCTGTGTTCTGCACATCAACACTGGTCTCAAACCAAATACTATTTAAACAAAATTGTTTCTATTAATTCTTTGTATGGGGAGTCTTATTTGCTTTTAGACAAACTTTTGGAAACCAATAGAATTTTTTTTTTTTAATGCACTTTCATTAGTGCTTTTTGAATAAGAGAACATAACGCTGCTTATCCCTTCCATTTCGAAGGACTGGATGTTTACACTGAACAGTATAAAAATACATATTTCCCATTTGACTTACATCTGTTCTCAATCAGAGCTTTTGTGCTACTTCATATATAAAATCCACAAATGAGTAAACAAATGAGTATCCACAAAAGTAACATAAAACGTTATATATTATGTGTATACATGTTACATTTTGATACATTGTAACAATATCTCATAGCTGCTTTGAGATTATATGTATGGTGAAAGGCTCTATATACAAATAAACATGACTTGGGTTAACTGATTCCTGGCTTATTTTTTACTTCCATCCTTCACACTGTATACCACGGGCCAATGTTCTTTCATTAACTTCACAACTGCCACCTTAACAGTGAATGACACCTTTAGGCAACCATTACTTGAAATTTAAATAGCATATAGAAGAACCTAAATTATGTAAAACAGAATCATGATTATTAACTGACGTAACAAATTTCCACTTCACTTACCCTGTACTATAATATACGCAGTGGCGTGGATGGTGTCTACGTTGTTGCTTGCGAAGCAGGTGTACTGTCCCCCATCGGCCTGATTGACGTTCTGGATGTAGAGACCTCCTGAAGGAGTGATGTTGATGCGGGGGTCCACTGGGAGGGCCATGTGGTCTCCTTTAGTCCAGGTCACGCGGGGCTGCGGCTGGCCCGTCGCACTGCACTCCAGGGTCACGCTCTCCCCGACCAGAACCTCTGTATTCTGCGGCTGGATCACGAAACTAGGTCGAGCTGGAGAGAGAAAGACCTCCAGTTAGTTGCCTCAGAACAGACTGCTGTATGCAAAAAGACTGTTGTTAAATAGTCTCCACCAGACTGCCATGCTATCTAGAATTATCCATGAAAATGTAAAAAAAAAAAAAAAATTCAAACAATCATAGAAAGAAAGGGTTTGATGTTGTACAAACTAAGTACTGCATTGTAAAAAAAAAAAAAATTAAGTTGTAAATAAAAACAGATTGGAGTGTGTTTTACATAATAATACTTTTTTTAAATACTCTTAAATTTCATATTTAATTTAATGTGTTAATTATTCCTCTTTGTAATTTATGAAATTTGTAAGCTTTTTGAGTGAAAATTGTTTCAAAGTACATCCAACATTTTTTTATTTTTTTAATTCATTATCTCTTTGTAATTATTTGTGAAATTCACTGAAACAATTTTTACTCAGAAATTGCTGAAGTTAAACCTACACCAACTTTTCAATTCAATGTTATACTTCTAATTTCTTTGTAAAATTTACTAGCAATTTCTGAGTGAAAAGTGTTTAAGTAAATCCTACACATTTTTTTAATTCAATGTTTTACTTGTTGCTTTGAAATTATTTGTGCAATTTACTGAAACAATTCTCACTCAGAAATTGCTAAATAAACTGTGTACATATTTTAATTCAGTGTGTGACTTTGTTTCTTTATAATCATTTATTAAATTTAATGAAAACTACAGTAAAATAATTCACTACACTAATTCAATGTGCGATATGGTTCTTTGTAATTATTTGTTAAATTTACTAGCAATTTTCGAATGAACATTGTTTAAAGGGGTCATATGATGCTTTTTTAAAGATCATTATTAGACACAGTAATGATGCAGTACACAAGCCGCGGTTAAGACAGCTGACTCCACTGTGATGTGACCCTCTCTCTCTCGCGCGCGCGCGCACGCGCGCGCACACACACACACACACACACACACACACGATACGTAAAACTCCGCATTTGAACAGTCAATAGCAAATACTTAAACTAATAACAAAACAGTAGCTGATTCAGAAGCGCCAGATTGTCATAGCAAAGTCAGAATTACCTCCTCTCCTAGGTTCACGAAACGGTCGTTCATAAAATGCATTGCTGTTCTGTTGTAAGTGATCTTAATGATTCCTAAATGCATCTACTTTCGGAAGGCCAAATAAAGTGCTTTTGCTTTCACCTAGAAACACACAGCGTCTCCCTGACATGCTGCTTAAACACTAACTGCGGTTACTGAAACCACACCTTCTTTCTTTGCGTGCACATTTGGGCGGCATTATGCAAATATTTCCACATAGTGAGGTAGATATGTGGGGGCGTGTTAGAACGAGCCATTTTAGGGGGGCGTGGCAGTCTTAACTTTGATAAAGAATATCTCTTTGGTTTTGAGACTTTAGTCTTTGCAACTTCAAGGATCTTATCTATGCACAATCAGCTTGTAACACTCCAAAGAGAAAGGAAAACTTGAAATCGCATCATATGACCCCTTTAAAAATAAATCCTACACCAATTTATTTTTTTCTAATTCAGTATGTTACTTGTCGTTTCACTGTAATCATTTCATCAATTTCTGAGTATAATTTGTTTCAAACTTAATGCTACACAAAAAAATGTTGTTGAATAGTCACTGCCTACAGGACCCTATCACACTCACATGGTGATCTGAAGTATCGCAAGCGGACCTCTGAGGTCTTCACCTCTCCAGCCACGTTTTTGGCCATGCACTGATACACGCCCTGGTCTGTCTCCCGCGTGTCCTGGATCATCAGGGTCCCATCTTCCAGAAGATTGAGACGTGTGTCGTCCCTCATGTTCAGAGCATTGCTGATCAAAAAATATTTTTCATATACTGAGGATAAAATAACCAAAATATTTTATTTCCCTCATCATTTACTCATATTCTTGTCAGTCCAAAGCTGTATCACGTTCTGTTTTACATGGAACACAAATGTAGAGACGCATCTCAAAATGCCCAGACTGTCAAGCTCCAAAATAACAAAAAAAACAACAAAAAATAGTCCATGCGATTCCTCATGCATCATATTTAAAGTCTTCTAAAGCTGTCTGATAGGCCCTGTTTACACTTGGTATTAAGATGCATTTTTGTCAGTCTGATCACAAATAGACTACGTTAAATACAGGTGTAAACAGGGTCTAAACATTTTGAGCTTGCCCACTTTTGACCATGCAGATGTGAGAACCAAATACGTTGCATGTCAATTTACCATGTCTCGTCACTGCTGTTTGGGAACACAGTCATGGGCAATTATACAGTTCTGGGAGGCAATTATTCAAAAATACTTTGGCTCAGGCATTTCAGAATGCCCATAACAACATTTCAGGTGCTGTGCAATGAGATCAGTTAGCTGGTTAGGCAAGTTATGCCATCTCATCGCACAAAGTCACATTAATTTTTTGATGCGTATGGAGGAATTTATTCGGTAAATGTGTTTCCATCTCCTATTATTTGCATTAACTCTTTTTCGCACAAGTCAAAAACCACCTCAAGCGAGCGTAAAACTTTCAAATAAAGGGATTTTTTTTCCATCACTTGTCTCTGATGCGATACTTCAAAATGTGCATAAAAACAAGGTGATATAAACATAGCTAGTGACAGTGAAGATTATCAGTAAAAAAAAAAAAAAAAAAAAAGATGGCTTTATAATATCTGGACTGCATAAATCCTGTAGCGAATCTAGACAGGTGGTGCTGGGGGAGGTGGAGGGTTTCAGAGTAACTGCAAGCTCAATGGCTGCAAAATCAGCAGAGGCCTATCGTTTTGTTCCATGTAGTAAATTATGTGATTGCTAGCAGATTGCGTGTAAAGGACCTATCAGTCTGCGTCGTTAAAGTTTCATGACTGAACTATGTGCAGCAGCATGTCTGTGTATCTTTTTTTTTTTTTTTGCATAAATGTTTTGAATGGAGTATCACTATACGTTGTTGACTATTCCTGTATATTTATTCCGAAAAATATGTGGCTATTTGTTTGATGAATTTTGTGATTGGTGGATGATATATTATCCAATATTTTCATTGGTTGTTTGCAAGTTTGAATTTTGTATTTGTTTGCATTTAAAGGAACCTATGTACACCTGCAATCTTTTAGCCCTGACGAAGGCCTGTGTGCCGAAACGCGTTGGCAAAATAAAATTCCCTTTTTAATTACATTCTTTCTTTGCTCTGACCCCTTAAAGCAGCACTATGTAACTTTTGGCGCTCTAGCGGTTAATAAACAGAACTGCACACATCCCGCGGAAGAACATTCCAACCGGAGCTACTTCTCTAAGTTTATGTCTATGGCGATTCACGCAGGTATGTGTTACTCCGCAGCGGTGACGACCCGACCAGGCTACAATAGTCCAAATATAAGTACTTATTATAAGTGTACCATAGTGATTCGGAATAAGACAAAAACGCGGTTTGGAAGATGAATTCATGATGTACTCGCTCATTATATACATTTTGCAAATTTTGAACACAGAAAAAGTTACATAGTGCTGCTTTAACATCCCAAGTGTCGCTGGTATTGTATCAATATGTGTATCTTGCTCTGTAGCATCAGCATAGCAGAGCAGATCTATTCGGCCAAGACTAAACACATTAACATCATATCAATTAACATGCTATAAAACTAAAACTATATTCATGATTGAAATACTGCACAAGTCTAATTAGTACTTTTATGGCGTTTTTGTCATTTTCAGACAGCCTCATTATGGAAAGAGCTCTCTAGACATGCTGTAATATTTCTTTTGTGTTCCATGAAAAACAGGTTGTATCTGCTTTGAGTAACATCAAGGAGAATAAAAGAAGACAGAATTTTATTTCAAGCTGAAACTATTCCTTTAAACATGTACATTGAGGGAGGGAGCTTACTTGTTTCTGAGCCAGATGATCTGAGGTTTGGGGTTGCCTTCTGCCCTGCATGTGAAGTACACAGTGTTCCCAGAGGTTACGTCAACATCTTGCGGCTCAGATGTGATCCGGGGAACTTCTGCTCCACAGTAGAGACACATTCAGATGAAACTAAATATAAGTGTGCCGCAAAAGACGAGGTGTGAGGAGAAGTAAAACAAGTTTAATTTGGTCTGTAAAAGCTATTGGAATTACAGCCCTAAAGGTTTATTTGTAGTGTAACATTCGACATCTCCCTCTTGCCTCACTTCCTTTGAACTGGTTTGGCTGCCCGTGTTGGTTGACGGCCAGGCACGAGGAGATTGTGTCTGGTCACAACGGCCATGTGCCAAACCCCAAACATTACCCACCAACACCAATGTGCACATGGTGAAATGTATCCCTGAACAATCTGACAGAACTATGAAATGCTTTCTACTGGCAAAACCAAACGTCTGGTTGCACACTGAGTCAAAGTCCTTGCATATAACAGAAGAGGGACAAAAATCTCCTTTCGTGTTCCAAAGAAAGTAAGAAAATCATGCAGTTTTGCAATTCCAAGGGGATAAGCAAATGATTACAATATTTTTGGGTGACCTTTACTTTTCATTCTATGACTAACTTTTGTATTGCATTGCGCAGTGTGGCAGTAATGCGACAGGTCCTGTGCCAGTCCCAGAGAAACTGCAGCTGTCTGGCGGGCTGTTGCTGTGTTTTGACAGTTGCCTCAAGCGTAGAGGGGGTGGAAAAGCCATACGGTGTTAACCCCATTCTTCTACAGAGACAATAGGGTCGTTTGTGGAGCTGCAACAAGCCTGAGCAAGTCTATCGAGCACAACTGCTACTGTAGTGAAACCTCTACTGCTGCTCTGAGGTCACCCAATGGACCACATTTCAGAGAAAAAGATGTAGACGTAAATAATTATTATATCAATTATTCATTTTATTTATATTTCATTGAACATAACAGTAACTAAAAAAATAGTACGTTTAATCATTTATTACTAAAAATGAAATAAAATCAATTAAATGAGTGAGTTCCGCCAAATAAATACTGCTGCAATTGTAAGAATATGTTTTATTATCTGCTGGTTCTATGTGTTACATGTTAATAGCCTTGAAATAGCTTCAGTGTAGTCCATTACGTTTTGTTCATAGCTTGTAGTGCAGCAGCTAAGTACTTTTTCTGTAGGTGGTTTGACAGTAGTTTGAGCACTTGAAATTATAAAAGGCTTCCGTTTCTAACCACCGTAAAACTGTAAAAAAATGCCACAGCAAAATACCTTTTTAACTGTAAGTCACGTAACATAAACAGTGGAAAACCCATCAGATCATTTCATTTAACTGTAAAATAAAATGTATGTTTTTTGCAAGTAAAATCTATAAATTACTGTATTGTTTATGGTGAAAAACACTAAAAATCTATTTTTTACCTGCATGAAACATGTCATATGATTATATTTGACTTAAATAGTGTTGTTTCTTCTTATTTTTGTTATCAGTTATGTACATTAGGGTGTTTTGTGTTATATTACCTGTTATTTAGTTAATGCTTATTGCATTATTTTAGTGTTGTCTGTTATCCTGATGGTGTTTTGTGTTTATGAACCTTATGGCCAGGCCACTAACAATGAACTCTGATTCATCAAGTGGCTTTCTATTGTGGCAGTTAGTACATTTAAGGTACAAAAACCTTAGTATTTCAAATAGTTTGGTATATTAAGATTATATTATTTAGTGAAATATATGGTTATAAAATACACAGGAACCAATAAGTCATATCCTTTTTACCATAATTTGTTTTTCAGTGAACACTGAACTGGTAATTAGCCCAATATCTGAGCTGCTTTTTTTCCCAGCTGACAATTCTGACATCAGAAAGCCCAGTAGAGTTGACCCGTATTTATTTCACAGATGGTTGAAACGAAAAGAGTCACGTTTGACCCTTCACTCCTTCCAGTGTTTCACGAGGAGGTGGCGTAGCATGCAAACAATGACACATCTGGGAAATCTCTCCATACTCCAGCTCCCAAAACCAGATCAGCATCTGTTATTTATTATGATGACTAACATGTTCAAAGACATTGAGTGGTCCCATCGAGCAGAATCATGTGGATGTGGTGAATGGGGGCAGATGCTTTAAATCTTTCAATAATTTAGTGTCAGTTCATCATTTTGTTTTTGATTTGAAAACAATGTGTATATTGGTGTGTTTGTGTGTGAATGGCCTCACCACAGTTGAGCTCCTCTGCAGTGAGAGTTGCGACCGAGCGTCCCTGCAAGCGGCTGGGATAGTCGCATGTAGCTGCGGCTTGAGCGTTACCGGACTCTGCGTACTGCTTCAACAGATCGGCCAACCACAGCAGTTCACAGTCACAGTGCAGTGAGTTCGAGTCGAGGCGCCTATAAACACACACAAACACAAAATTAAAATGAAATTTTGTTGCAGATCTTTTGTTAAAATAATACTGTTGCACCAATTCACACTTGTAGCGGATGGGAAAACAATGCTTTATGATCAAATCACTGATAAATTTGTAGCAATGTTGGTGTAGTTGGGTCAAAATGGTAACACCATTCTGTGAAAAGTCTTTCTAAACTCACATGCACCACTCTCTAATCCTAATCCTTGCCAAACAAGTTTTATTATCTATAGTCTCGAATGGCTTGTAGGAGGAGGTTCAGAATATCAACACAAAAAGTGAAATATTTTCTTTGATTTTAGATTTCAAGTTATTTGTGACCCTGGAGCACAAAAGCAGTCATAAGTAGCCCAGGTATATTTGTAGCAATAGCCAAAAATACATTGTATGGGTCAAAATTGTCGATTTTTATTTTATGCCAAAAATCACTAGGATATTAAGCAAAGATCATGTTCCATGAAGATATTTTGTAAATTTCTTACCGTAAATATATCAAAACTTCATTTTTGATTAGTAATATGCATTGCTAAGGACTTCATTTGGACAACTTTAAAGGCGATTTTCTCAATATTTTGATTTTTTTGCACCCTCAGATTCCAGATTTTCAAATAGTCGTTTCTCAGCCAAATATTGTCCTATCCTAAAAAAAACATACATCAATGGAAAGCTTATTTATTCAAATCTCAATTTAAAAAAATTGGTTTTGTTGTCCTTGGTCACATTTAGTACATCAAAACATTGAAACCCCTAAAATTATAAACAGTGTTAATAAATATTTAAAAATACATTTTTAACATCCTCATCTAAAGGAATGGTACTAAATCTGGGATATTATAGTTAACTGAAATTAGAACCATTCATTTTTTTTTTATTTTAGTTTTGGTAAAGCAGGCAGCAGTTCTCATTTATATTTAAATAAAAATAAAAAAATAAAAATGTACACATTTAAATAAAAAAAATCCAAATTACAAAAACAAAACAAAATTACAACAACTTCAAACTGAAAATGAAAACCAACTCAATATACTAATAAAAATATAGTAGGATTTCAAAAATATTAAAACAACACTGCACTAAATATTTTAATTAAATTTTTTGTAGCTTAAATGGAACAAAAGTTCTCAAGCTCTAATTTTTTAAAGGGGTCATATGATGCTGCTAAAAAGAACATTATTTTGTGTATTTGGTGTAATGAAATTTGTTTATGCAGTTTAAAGTTAAAAAACACATTATTTTCCACATACTGTACATTATTGTTTCTCCTCTATGCCCCGCCTTTCTGAAACGCGTCGATTTTT